>NC_083407.1:103202624-103378941 GCF_020745735.1 Hemiscyllium ocellatum | reverse complement strand
GGGTTTTAGATTCAGTTCAGCAGTAGTGTGTGTGTGTGAAGAAAGGCTGCTGGGACAAGTCCATCCTGGTTCTCTCCCTCCCTCCTTCTGCCTTTCTGACTTCATAACCTGAAAGCTTTCTGTGCCATTTTTATTCTTTGTGGAAAGGGGTTTGTTTATTGGGACTGTTGCATGTTTTTTGAAACAGCATCATTAAGTCAGGATAGCCTGTCAGGTTTTGGATAGGATAAGCTATCTGGCATTCTATTTTCTGTTCTTTGTGTTTCATTCCATCATTTTGTGAATAAATTCTGTTTGTTTAAAACATGGCAGTCGACTCAGTGAATTCACTCCGGGAATATCCACTATACACTTACTGCAAACAAATAGCAAAGTTACAGTCTGGGTTTCCTGCTTAAAAATGTTTTGAGGGGTCGGTCCTGGTCCGTATCAAGTGATTATATACATATACAATACTATGCAGTTCAGGCATACCACTGTCAGTATCATTTCAAGTTTTGTGTTCTTTGGTGTTATTTAATTTAACCAATATCTTAAGTAACTGCCTCAGATCATTGATCAGCAGTTTTATTATCAAATGTAATTATAGGCTGCAGATTGAAAGTCCTGGATTTCTGATCAGGACCTAGAGCAGGAGGGTCAGGGTGAGGTGCGTTCTGGCCAGTGTTTGACTTACATAGCATACAAGTGAAATAACTCCACAGAGGCTGGTATCCCATCACCAAGTCACCCTTTATTTACACGTGCATAGTGCTTGACACTGGTCTAGCTTCCACAGAGCCAGCTCTCAGAGTGAACAGAACCTTTGGCACTCCTGTTTATATCTGTCAGCCACGTTTCCCTGATTGGAGCTGTTAAACTGATCCAATCAGTGAACTCATATTCTATTCAGGCAGCACGGTGGCTCAGCAGTTAGCACTGCTGCCTCACAGCACCAGGGTCCCAGGTTTCAATTCCAGCCTCAGGCGACTATCTGTGTGGAGTTTGCACATTCTCCCTGTGTTTGCGTGGGCTTCCTCCAGGTGGTCTGGTTTCCTCCCACAGTCCAAAGATGTGCGGGTCAGGTGAATTGGCCATGCTAAATTGCCTGTAGTGTTGGGTGCATTAGTCAGGGGGAATGGGTCTGGGTGGGTCACTCTTCGGAAGGTCGGTGTGGACTGGTTGGCCGAAGAGTCTGTTTCCACACTGTAGGGAAACAGTGAGGTCCACCTGTTGTAAAAATCACTGCAGTAATGTGTGGAATGCTATTCATATTCCTGTCGAAAACTTTATAGCATTATATGTTCACCTCCAGCCTTTTGTCATATGCTGTCTTTGCATCTTTATTTGTCTTTTCAGTTCCCTCCTGAACTTTGATGTTCCACCTGGTTTGTCATTGTATTATCCACCTGACAGCTGTCATAAGCACCCTTTTGCTTCCTCACCTTAATCGCTATTTCTGAAACCAATGAGATATGGGTTTACTTGCTGTACCTTTAACCTTTGAGGGGCTTGATCTATCTCCGCCCATTCTTCAGGTGTCATATTTTCTGGCCAATCTTTGATTCTAATGTATTCAGCTCAGACCCATCCTTACCCTATTGACGCTGGCTTTCCTCCAGTTAACGCTACCTACTCTGCATTGTTCCGCATCCTTTTCCAGAATGCTACAATGATCACTGTTCCCGAAATGTTCTCCCATAGTCACTTGATCCACCTCATTTCCATGAGCCAGATCTAGCAGAGATTCCTTTCCCAATGAACTGGCAACATCCTGTTGTGGAAAATTCCTCTGAACACACACACACACACACACACACAACACACACACAAACAACTTTTTCCCTCTCTACCCTGTACACTACACTCCCAGTCTATATTTGAATAAAGCTCCCATTATAACTATTCTTTAATTATTGCACATCCATGTAATTGTCGGCAAATGTGCATCCTTACACCCTTTCCACTGTTCAGTAGCTTATAGATTACACAACGTTATGTAATTAGTTCCTTAGCTTTTCCGAAATGGATTTTGTCTATAATGCTGACCTTAATCACCATTGTCACTCCTTCTCACCCTTTCCTAGCGTTCCTGAGTGCCTTGTGTTAAGGAAAGTGTAACATCCAGTCCTGCACTTCAGTGAGTCCTGTCTCTGTCAGAGCTAATCCTTTTAATCAAAGTCAGTGCATTTCCGTACATACATGCTCAGCTGATTTAGACTTTATTACTATCTCCCTCGTGCTGTCCCCTATTCAAGATCTTACTATTCCCTGTTATGTAGCTACCTATCTCTCTTCTCGAATTCTGTATGCCTTGGTACACTGCTTCTGGTTCCCATACCCCTGCCAACACAATTATAATTAACACAGAAAGTGTGTTCTCTCTTACCACAAAAGGGAACAAACACAATGGCAAGGATCTCACTGACACACATCTTTTGTGCAAAATAAAGTTGTACCCAGCTCAAGGCAGCAGCTGGGAGCAGGAAGGGATGTGCTGTGCTGCCCATTCTCCCCTCCATTGCTGCCAATCGTGGGGAGGGGCAGATTTGAAGCCACAGAGACCAGCAATGATGAAAAAGCTGTCACTCAGGGCTTCTTCACCCCTAATCGTCTCTGCCCCTTCAGATTTCTGCTTCACCCTATACTCTCTGTCCCTACGTCTCTTTCTCACTGTCTCTCTCTGCTCACCTTTCACATTAAAAAGTAATCTGTGATCTTCTCTTTCACTTTATGTTTGGAGAATGTGGACATTCCGAGGCCCCGAGGAAAAGACAAGGGCATCTCAGAGGAAGATCAGCGTTTACCCACAATAGACTTGGTAAGTACTATCTCAGGTGCTTGCTCCACTTTGAATGTTAGAGGTTGAGCTGGTGGAGATGGCTGTCCATTGTCACTCAGCAAGGCTGGAGTGCCCAAGAACTTACCAGGTAGATAAACTGCCACAGGTTAAGGGGAGGGGGAACAGTTGGGTGCCTGTCTGTGTGGAGTTTGCACATCCTCCCTCTGACTGCATGCGTTTCCTCTGCGTACTCTGGTATCTTCCCACAGCCCAAAGATGTGCAGGTTAGATGGATTGTCCATACTAAATTGCCCCATAGTCTCCAGGGATCGGTAGGCTAGTGTGGTTCTTATCGCCGAGCCGGGAATTTGTGTTGCAGATGTTTCGTCCCCTGTCTAGGTGACATCCTCAGTGCTTGGGAGCCTCCTGTGAAGCGCTTCTGTGATCTTTCCTCCGGCATTTGTAGTGGTTTGAATCTGCCGCTTCCGATTGTCAGTTCCAGCTATCCGTTGCAGTGGTCGGTATTTTGGGTCCAGGACCCAATATACCGACCACTGCAACGCCTGGACCCAAAATACCGACCATTGCAACGGACAGCTGGAACTGACAACTGAAAGCGGCAGATTCAAATCACTACAAATACCGGAGGAAAGATCACAGAAGCGCTTCACAGGAGGCTCCCAAGCACTGAGGATGTCACCTAGACAGGGGACGAAAAGTCTGCAACACAAATTCCCAGCTCGGCGAACAGAACCACAACAACGAGCACCCGAGCTACAAATCTTCTCACAAACTTTGAATAGGTAGGCTAGGCGGGTTAGCCGTGGTAAACGCAGGGTTACAGGGTTGGGGTGGGTCAAGGTGGAATGCACTTTGGAGGGATGGTGCAGATGCAATGGGCTGAATGCCGTCCATCCACACTGTAGGCATTCTATGATTCTAATATGCACCAAACCACTCAGAGTAACAGTCATGAAAATCACACGGTTCAGCCGTGACCATGGCTTCCTGTTTGGCAGACCACAGATTGCACTGGTCTTCCCTGTTCCAATGACAACACATCAGGGAATTTTGGGAAAGTGAAGAGGGTAGCCATGGCCCTGGAATGTGGAGGAGGAACAGAAGCCATGCTCAGATTTCCTCTGTTCCTTAAGATATTTTCTCACAAACTCTTTATTCTTTAAAAATGAGTTAAACTAACTCAAGAATATACTCTCTCCCCAACGAGTTAATGGTGTCGGCTTATTTGATGGATTCTTGCTCCAGCTAAAATCCTATAGTTATGGCATGGGTTTCACTGGTATTAATAACCAGAAGATGTTATTGCGGACAATTTTAGAGTTGTTTGGCCCCTCTATGACTGTATGAAAGATGGATCCCTAGTTACTTGCACCACCCAGTTGGTAATGATGTGGAAGAAGCAGATTAGAATGTCCTGATTCGATAACCGAGGGTCAATACGGCAGAATAATGAAAGATCCAACATCAAAAAGCAAGTTGTTCTATCTGTTAAATAAATCTCCTTTCACCATTCTGAAGGTATCTGGTGAAGGGGTTGATGAAAAGTGTCACATGTTTGCACTGAAAGGTCCTTGAACAATAACCTGTGAAACAGTCACACCAACAGTTCTGAAAACTGAATGTCTCAGTCATAACCTTAGCTTCTTGTTTTACAGTCAATAAACAGACCATATGATCACACTGGTCTACATTGTTCTGTGTACAAGGCAATGCACAGCAAGAGAAAAGTAAATGCTGCAGTGTTAAAAATAATAATATCTTTCCGTTTAGAAATATTTGAACATACCCAGACATTCAGCATCATCAAGTTCGGGTTCAGAGACTGACTGGGAATCTGATTTTGATCCTAAAATGGCGAAAAAAGGTTCAATTTCTCAGGTAATTAGTGAACTCTCCTAGACTCGGGCTGTAGCTGAAAAAGGCAAATATGAAGATATTATCCACAAGATGGGGTAGGTATTCTCTGTGTCTTAAAGTCTGAAGGGGTGAGATGTTTGTGAGGTGATTTTACAATATTTTCAATCAACCAGAGGTATATCTGGGACAAGGTGGTGTATGGACCCAGACCTTCTGACTCAGAGGGAGACAGTGAGACATACAAACGAAAGTAGGTCATTCAATCCATCCCATCTACCCTGCCATTCAATGAGATCACAGCTGATCTAATAATCCTCAAGTCCACTTCCTGGCCTTTTTTCCTCATTAACATTGATTCGCAGAATGATTAAAAATCTTTCTGTCTCTGCCTTGAATACATGGAAGACCTAGCCCTGTGAGTTAAAGAATTTGACAGAATGACTGCCCTCTGAGGGAAGAAATTCCTCCTCATTTCAGTCCTAACTAGACAACTCCTTGATCAGGGATTATACCCTCAGGTTCTAGCTTCTCCCATAAGTAGAAACAATCTCTTCACTTTTACCCTGTCAAGTTCCCTATGACCCTTGCACGTCGAGTGGAGACATGACCATATTGAGCCAGATTCCCGGTGTGGGTTTGTATATGTGCAGTGGAACCTGTTTGAACCCTGAGTGTGATTTCAGGGTATTCCCTGTTTGGGTGAAAGTTGATTTATTCATGATGTTTCGATCCACTGCAATCTCGGCATTGCTAACAATAATTAGCAACAGTCGGCTGAACGATACATTGACATCGGCCAGCCCAGTGCAGCAAGGCTTCACAGAGGCTCTTCCAGAATCTTGTATGTAATAAAATAAAAGCTGTGGATGCGAGAGATCTGAAACAAGGAGAGGAATTTCTGGAGAAACTCAATAGCTGTGTGGATAGAAAAGCAGAGTTGATGTTTTGTGACCCTTCTTCAGAACTTCCAGAATCTTACCTCACAGCTGATGTCCCAGACACCTCCATCATAATTCCTATTCCACCAGAGATGATACAGTGGGAGGAAGCAACACTTGCAGGATTCAGCATTGATTTTCCCTGGAGCGTCGGAGAATGAGGGCTGATCTTATAGAGGTTTATAAAATCATGAGTGGCACGAATGGGATGAAGAGGCAAGGTCTTGACTCAAGGGTAGGGGAGTCTAGAACTAGAGGGCATAGGTTTAAGGTGAGAGGGGAATGATTTAAAAGGGATCTAAGGGGTAACTTTTTCATACAGGGGGTAGTGCATGTATGGAATGAGATGCTAGAGGAATTGCTGGAGGCTGGTAGCATTACAACATTTAAAAGGCAGTTGGATGGGTATATGAATAGGAAGGATTTAGAGAGATATGGGCCAAAAGCTGGCAAATGGGATTAGATTAATTTCGGAAATCTGGAAATTGGCATGGATGAGTTGGACCGAAGGGTCTGTTTCCGTGCTGTACACCTCTGTGACCCTGTGATTGCACACTCCATGAAGCCACCTGTTATCAGGGCAAAATTAGACATGGAAATCACTGGCTGGTTCTTTCCCCCTCTTCTCCCTCAACTGCTGAATCAATACTCTTCCATTATGGATCACATTCATTAGTGACCATCGAACTTTCATGTCATCATTTTTCTTGAGTCCACCACAAATGGATACATTTTTACCAACTTTCTCATTTCCTTCTGACTTTCATTCCATCATTCCTCAACCTTCTTTTCTATGTATCAGCTTTTTAAGGGAGTGTATTACCACTGAAGGCTGGTAGATGTACAATGGGCATCTCACATGTCCCTCATCAGATCATTGCCAGGAAAAGCTGCCTCTTGCAGGTTAAGTCCTGTCCTACAGGATACTCCAGCATTTCAGGACAACTTAGCAGTCAAGGAAGTTAAAAATCACACAACACCAGGTTATAAGACTTATGATCTTATACTCCACAACCACTTGATGAAGGAGCAGTGCTCTGAAAGCTAGTGCTTTCAAATAAACCTGTTGGAATATAACCTGGTGTTGTGTGATTTTTAATTTTGTCCACTCCAGTCCAACACCAGCACCTCCAAATCATAGCTGTCTATGCACTCTCTGAAATATTAAAAGGTTAACAATGATAGCAAGATCGAAAAGAGATTCCTCAGAATTTATCTCAAACTGCTTGCTATTCTGAGAGATTTCACTGCACAACACTTGAACATAAGGCTGACTGAAGCCTTAATAAGAACTACTTAGTGCCATACAACATCAGTTCACTGTTTCACTGACTCTGACTTTTATAACCAAATGAAAAATCTAACACGAAGATATCTGAAAATGAGGTCAGTCAAAGAGATCACGCACATGCTTAGATGGATAACAAGACAATTATTCAGCAACAGAAAAGGAAAAGGACCGCAGAAGTAACATGGTCCACACGTTCACTTTGCAGTGCAGGAGATACTTGCTCGGTTAACATCAGAATAATAAACAATTGGATTAAGTCCAAACACATCCTGGGAACCAAGCAGGTTTCACTCCAGATCTCAGTGACGTTCTCACTCAACAACACATTGTTCTGTTACACTGCCTTGGTCAGCCCTCCTGATCAACATTCTGATCATCAGCACTACCTTCACCCTCAGAAGACTGATATCAATCATTTTATCTGCACACCCCTCCTCCCAATCCTTGTTGACTCCAAGCATCGAAATCTCACCCTAAGGTGGCCTGTCATCTGATACGCTGCGACCCTATTGGAATGTGAGCATTATATCTTCATTCTGTGAGACCTGCAGTATCTCAGAGTCATGGCAGCTCCGCAGCACCTGGAACAGACCACACACCCCCCGCCATGAACAGGCATCGATGGCCACTTACAGAAAGTTGTGTGCACAGCCCAGACCATCATGGAAGCCAATCCCCCCATCCATGCATTCCAATTCTTGTTGCTGTGGAAAAGGCTGCTGACATCATCAAAGACCCCTCCCACCCTGGTGATTCTCTCCTCCAACCTCTTTCATCAGGCAGAAGACACAGAAGCTTGAACACATGCACCAACAGGTTCAAGAACAACTTCTTCCCTGTCATTATTAGACTGCTGAAAGGACCTCTCGAACTTCAAATAATATTGACCTTACTGCGTGCAACTCCTGTGCAGCTGGAACCTTGTATGCCTCACGCTGCCTAAGCACCCTAGGATCGTCCTGGACGTCCTGGTTTGCCAAGATCTGCCTGTACTGCTCACAAAATGAAACTTTTCACTGTGCTTAGGTATATGTGACTACAATATATCAAATCAAATCAAACCATACCATTGGAGCATTATGGAATGGAAGTCTTTTCAATTGAGGGACTCTACAGATTGGTGACAGGGTGTCGTCAAAGCAAAATGGGTGCAGTCAGTAGCACCCTGCATCTAGGGGGATGTCAGCAATGGGAAATAGTCCCACTGCCTAGACCGCTCAACTCCCCTTGTTTCAGGGCAAGGAGAGAAACGGCAGTTATCTGCAACAAAGTGGCATCAGTCATATCCTGGATACATTTATGGGCTAAGGATTGGGAGATTCCACATGAGTTCCTAGTTATTCCTTGAAATGAGCCAGTGGCAGAAAGATTCAGGGCAGCTGTGACCTTGACAGCCACTGGGATGGGATTGCCATCCAATCCTTCTGATAGTTTGGTGATGAAGGTCCAAACATCCTCAGTCGGAGCTGTCAATGTTTTTCAGAGAGTTCAAGAAAGTGATAGTGAGACCTGTGGATCCATCCAGCCCCTTGGTGGCCCTTCACCTGCTGCTGTACAACAACCAGCCGAGGTTGCAGTTATCACTGGGCTTTCTGACAATGTTCCTGTCTCCTACTGTGTTACCTTTGGAGTTAACACAAGGCCATCCAACCACCATGAGGTTCATGTCAGATGGTTGAGCGATAGTCCATGAGGAATGTGAGAAAAGTGACCATTACTGAAGGAACTCCTAAGCCCTCATGTTCATCACAATGAAACTTCAAGTTACATCCTCACAGAGTGCAACTGGGAGGCTTGCTGAGGAGGTCAATATCATGTCTCTGTAAGGAGCTCTGAGGTGTGTCACCTGATCCAAATGTACATTAAACAACCAAAGCTTTTATGTCACATTGGGAGCTCGAGCAGTCTGCCAGCCAGCAACATGTTTCCCCAACTAAAGAAATGCATCCATTGCAAATGATAAATGGCATCCATGCATACTTATAGTGATGTGTGCAAATATGGTAGCTGAGAAGTGTTCTCCAGGACATAATTCTTTGTGTTCATTATTAGAGAATGAATTATCTGCCAATGAAGTACAAATTGAAACCAAACCAGTGGGAGGGCACTACTGAATGAGTGAGTGAAGGCATGATTACTACAATTCTCCCAAACAGAGCCTCAAATGTGAAACATCCTCCTCCATTTTAAACTAGTTCACAGGGGAATTTAAACTAATTCAGCAGGCGAAATTATAGTTCAATTATACCAGAGGTTGAGAGTAGTGAAGTCAGAACGAAGATTTCAAGATCACAAAAAGGCACCAGTAAGCAAGAAGTTGGTTTGAAGTGTGTCTCTCAAACGCCCTAACTGAGCCATCACATTTCAGTCTAACATAAGCCTTCTTCTTCCTCTTGACAAGAGATTCAACTTCCTAAGTAAACCACGGCTCCCGCGCTCGACCGGCCAGGGACATCCAGAATAAGCTGGGTGAACTTGCAGCATGGGTTGGTACCTGGGATTTCAATGTTCTGGCCATTTCAGAGACATAGGTAGAGCAGGGACAGGAATGGTTATTGAAGGTTCTGGATTTAGATGTTTCAGGAAGAAGAGAGAAAATGGTAAGAGAGTGGGTGGTGTGGCACTGTTAGTCAAGAACAGTATTATGGTTACAGAAAGGATGTTTGAGGACTCGTCTACTGAGATAGGTTGGGCTGAGATTAGAAACAGGAAAGGTGAGGTCACCCTGTTGGAAGTTTTCTATAAGACTCCAAATAGTTCCAGAGGTGTAGAGGAAAGGATAGCAAAGATGATCCTCATAGGAGTGAGAGTGACAGGGCTATGGGAGACTTTAACTTTTCAAATATTGACTGGGAATACTGTAATTCAAGGACTTTAGATGGGTCAGTTTTTGTCTAATGTGTGCGGGAGAGTTTCCTGACACAGTATGCAAACAAGCCAGCAAGGGGCAAAGCCATATTAGATTTGGTACTGGGTAATGAACCAGGCCAGGTGTTAGATTTGAGGTAGGTGAGCACTTTGGTGATAGTGACCACAATTCTGTTATGTTTAACAATGGAAAGGGATAGGTATATACTGCAGAGCAAGAGTTATAGCTAGGAGAAAGGCAGTTACGATGTGATTAGGCAAGATTTAGGATGTTAGGATGGGGAACGAAACTGCAGAGGATGGGCACAATTGAAATGTGGAGCTTACTCAAGGGCCAGCTACTGCGTATCCTTGATAATTATGTACTGGTCAAGCAGGGAGGAAGTTGTCGAGCGTGGGAGCCATGGTTTACTAAGGAAGTTGAATCTCTTGTCAAGAGGAAGAAGAAAAGAAAGCTTATGTTAGGATGAAATGTGATGGCTCAGTTAGGGTGCTTGAGAGTTACAAGTTAGCCAGTTAAGACCGAAAGCGAGAGCTGAGAGCCAGGAAGGGACATGAAAGGACATTGGTGGATAGGATCAAGGAAAACCCTAAGGCTTTCTATAGGTATATCAGGAATAAAAGAATGACGAGAGTAAGATTAGGGCCAGTCAAGGATAGTAGTGGGATGTTGTGTATGGAGTCCGAGGAGATAGGGAAAATGCTAAATTAATACTTTTCATAAGTATTCACACTAAAAAAAGACAAAGTAGCTGAGGAGAATACTGAGATACAGGCTACTAGACTGGATGGGATTGAGGTGCATCAGGAGGAGATGTTAGCAATTCTGGAAAGTGTAAAAATAGCTAAGCCCCTTTGGCATGATGGGATTTATCCTAGGACTCTCTGAGAAGCCAGGGAGGAGATTTGCGAGCCATTGGCTTTGATCTTTATGCTGTCTTTGTCCACAGGAATAGTGCCAGAAGACTGGAGGATAGCAACTGTTGTTCCCTTGTTCAAGAAGGGGAGTAGAGACAACCCTGGAAATTATAGACCTGTCAGCCTTACTTTGGTTGTGGGTAAAGTGTTGGAAAGGGTTATAAGAGATAGAATTTATAATCATCTAGAAAAGAATAAGTTGATTAGGGATAGTCAACACAGTTTATGAAGGGTAGGTCGTGCCTCACAAACCTGATTGAGTTCATTGAGAAAGTGACCAAACAGGTGGATGAGGGTAAAGCTGTTGATGTGTTGTATATGAATTCCAGTAAGGTGTTTGACAAGGTTCCCCACGGTAGGCTATTGCACAAAACATGGAGGCATGGGGTTGAGGGTAATTTACTGGTTTGGATCAGAAATTGCCTAGCTGAAAGAAGATAGAGGGGTGGTGGTTGATGGGAAATATTCATCCTGTAGTTCGGTTAATAGTGGTGTACCACAAGGATCTGTTTTGAGTCCAATGTGGCTTTTCATTTTTATAAATGACCTGGATGAGGGCATAGAAAGATGGGTTAGTAAAGTAGCGGATGACACTAAGGTCAGGAGAGTTGTGAATAGTGATGATGGATGTTGTAGGTTCAGAGAGACATAGATAAGCTGCAGCACTGGGCTGAGAGGTGGCAAGTGGAGTTTACTGAGGAAAAGTGTGAGATAATTTACTTTGGAAGGAGTAACAGGAATACAGAGTACTGGGTCAATGGTAAGGTTCTTGGTAGTATAGATGAGCAGAGAGATCGCAGTTTCCAGGTACATAGATCCTTGACAATTGCTACCCAGGTTTATTTGTTTGTTAAGAAGGCATACGGTGTGTTTGCTTTTATTGGGAGAGGGATTGAATTTTGGAACCATGAGATTATGGGGCAGCTGTACAAAATTCTGGTGCGGCCACATTTGGAGTATTGCGTACAGGTCTGGTCACCACATTATAGAAAGGATGTGGAAGCTATGGAAAGGGTTCAGAAGAGATTTACTCAGATTTTGCCTGATATGGAGGGAAGGTCTTACAAGAAAAGGCTGAGGGACTTGAGGCTGTTTTTATTAGAGGGAAGAAGATTGAGAGGTGACTTGAGACACATAAGATAATCAGAGGGTTAGATAGGTTGGGCAGTGAGAACCTTTTTCCTCGAAGGGCAATGGCTAGCATGATGGGACTTAGCTTTAAATTGAGGGCTGATAGATCTAGGCCAAATGTCAGAGCTAGTTTCTTTACTCAGAGAGTAGTAGGGGTATGGAACGCACTGCCTGCAATAGTAGTGGACTCGCCAACTTCAAGGGCATTTAAATGGTCATTGGATAGGCATATGGACAAGACTGGAATAGTGTAGGTTAGATGGGCTTCAGATTGGTTTCACAGGTCAGCGCAATATGGCGGGCCAAAGGGCCTTTACTGCACTGTAATGTTCTATGTTCTATGTTACCCAAAAAAAACTAAATAATTCCACTTCTTTGCGTGTGGTGTCAGTCATTTTATTTTGTTAGTGCACAGTTGGCTTGTGATTTGATTGGGCAAGGTTCTAATTTCTCCACAGTATCAGTGACTTGCAAGTTCCACCAGTGACACGAGAATTCTCCCCCTTCCTTCATCTTCCCTTTTCTGTTGCTATCCCAGTGGCTATGATAACCTTCCAGCTGCACCTCCACCCCCCCCCCCCCCCGCCACTCCCACCACCATTTCTGTTGAGCCCCTTTAAGTAATTATTAATGTCCCCACTTTATCTCCAGACCCACGACTAAAGACCATAAGACCATAAGATAAAGGAGAAGAATGTACACCACTCAGCCCATTGAGTCTGCTCCACCATTCAATCTTGGCTGATAAGTTACTCAAGCCCATTCTCCCGCTTCCTCCAGTAACCCTTGGTACTCAAGAACCTATCTATCTCACCTTGGAAATTGCCTGTGAAGACACAGGAAATCTTCACCTTGGCTGCAGATGTTTGGAAACCCAATAAGCTAATCATTAAAAAAAGCAGTAAAACCCAACTTAGCCATACAAAGATGCAGTGTTGCCATTGAACACAGTGCAAAGCTTAAAAGAATTAATATAATATAGTTTTGTTTACTGAATTTAAAACTTTAATGTAAGAGTTACATGTAGAATTGTCATTAGAAAGAATTGAAAATCTTATAGATAAAATACTGCAACATTGTAATAATGGAGATTAAAAATTTGATGAAAATGTAAGACCATAGAATTTAAAAGGCATTGATTCAATACAAGAATACATGTGTGAAGACAGCAGATTATAAACAGCATTGAGATGCTACAGATTCAAGACAGCTTTAAATGAATAAGAATAAACACATTAAGAATAGCTGAACAAAGAAATATTATTTCACAAAAATTGAGTGCCAGGGATGGGCCAAACAGAATTCATGATGGGACATCTTGGGGAAGACCATTTTTAAAATATGAAATAATTTAAAAATGATTATGAAATGTGAAGTTGAACAAGTTAACATGTTACTGTAGTCAGTATTGTAATATTGTTACATTACATTTACAATTTACAAACCCATTCTACCAGTTTGTTTAGCAGTTTCTAGATTTTCTTCTTGTGCAGTTTCTATATCACTGTGTTTTCTCAGCAATTTGATATTTTCCCCAACATTTCAATTTTTTAAAAACAATTACTGCTTTTGTACACCTGAGGCCAAACTCCTTCTGTAACTGATGAATAGCAATGTTCCTTGTACTCAGCTCAATGGACCATCCCTTTACATCTGCTATCTTTTCTGCTCTTTCTTCCCTGACTCCATGTTTTGACATTAATCACAACTCCATTAGGTGGTGGATCATATTGAAGGTTGATTAAAAATCCAAATATATTACTCCAGTGAATTAATCTTATCTTTCCTTCAAAAAAGGTTCAGTAATTTATTTTTCCAGCATGAATTTGCTTTCAGAAAATCTATTCTGTTCTTCTTTGTAGCTTTAATTTATACAATTTTTACAAATTAACACTTGAAGAAAATTTTCATTTTGCTTCCTACCATGATCATTAAGCTAGTCTGTAACTCTTGATTTATCTATAACTTAAAGCTCACACAGAAAGCATCAGAATGACACCATGACAGGTACACAACACTTCACAAGACTCTCACAAACAGACCTCATTCCTGCAGGAGGGAGGGACGAATATCGTGAGAAAGCAGGTTAGCTCCGGAGGTAATAAAGCTAGCCAGCGAACCCTCTTCCCCTCACTGCCTCTTTGAAGAAGGTGAAGTGCCTATCATGGGCAGAGACACATGCTGACTGCTGGAGGAGGTATTACACATGGCCAATCCTCTTCATCCCTTCAAATATCGATTCTATCCTACAATGGTGCCCTAAGTCCTTGGCAATGACTTGTTTCCTCCCAGTCGCCGTTCAGAAAGGGTGTTTGCTCAAATATTAGATGTAGAAATGCTGTGCAGCCTCTTTAATGAGTGTTGCCAGGCAACTCAGTGACAATCATTTCTTCAAGCAGCCTCCGGATGGTCATTTCCCATCATGTGCTTCAATTCCCTGACATGGTCAGCACAACATCGTGGGCTGAAGGGCCTGTTCTGTGCTGTACTGTTCTATGTTCTATGTTTTATGGTCACAGTGAGGTAAATTGGTTTGCAGATCAAGAGCCATCTCAGAGGCTCTTTTCCGCATGAAGTATTTGGGAAAAATTTGCCCAATATTGTTTGGCCTGAAAATCAAGTTGTTAACCAAATCATGTACTTTCATGAATACCAGTGATCTCTGTCTGTTTATACCCAAACTATCTCTCAGCAATATTTTGAACTTCTGCCTGAAAGCCTATTTTTCTGGGCTAGTCTTCACCAACACCAGCACCAATCTTTGTACTTCTGAATGATGGCTAGAATCTGAGTTACTTGTCTGGTAATCACCTGAAATGAGTCGACAGGAACAGCCCGAGTTCATTAACCATCTTCAACACTCGAGATAAAACTCCAATCCAATGTGTAATTAATTCTGTCCATTTTACAAACCTCCCTTTACCACGTACAAGAAAGACAATGAGCAGATTTGTTAAAAGGGTTCTGCGTTCACAATGAACGTTCATCACCCGGGAAATGGGGGATCACTCACCTAGAGCCATTGCTCAGCTGTTACCTCGGATACCAACTTCCCAATGGGGAAACAGATCCTAGAGCTGATAGCTCTGTCTTATTCAATGTAGGAGATGGGGAAAGGTGTTTGGAAAAGATGAAAGCATTGTGAAAAAATTACCTTTTTGTTTAATGTAGAAATATTCAGAGAGATCTCCTGACTCTTCACCGAAGAGAAGCTCAGATCATGGAATTGCCATTCTCGTGTCAGGTGGAGATCTCAGCAGTGAGAACACAACTGAAAATTACAATAAACATGAGGAAACGGTCAGTAATTTATGGTGTTGTAAGTGGGTTGTGGTCAGGAATGCAGTTTATTTGTCCTCTGGGTGAGATTCTGGACTTTTATCTCCTGTGGTAGAAGTTGATTTATTTTTTGGTCTGTTCCCTTGGATGATAAATTAAACAACAGGTGGATCAGTGACGATAATTAAAGATGGAAAGAGCTGAGCATCTGATTGTATCCAGCAATGGCCATGCAGAGGGTGAGATGTGAACCGCACATGCCTATTAAACCCATTCAGGCAGCATTCCCACACTGCTCCCTGGTGTCACGCCTGTCAGTGGTGACCAGGTTTCAGGTATACACGATCCCACCTAAAGGAAGCCAATGGTTCTTAAACAGATGGCGAGCATCTGGCTGCACATGCTCTGGAGAAACATGTGGGTGGAGAGATGTGGCTGACATTACTCCTGAGGGGACATGGTTCTCTTCCAATGGTGCTCCAGAGGCCCTGGCTGTGAGGAGGGAGGAATCTGTTCTCTCCACGTAGTGGCTGGAGGCCATCCAAACATCACCATCAGTGGGAAGACATTGCTGGGTTGGTGAGCAGTAAGGAGCCTGCCAACTCCAGATCTGTCCCTGTCAATACTGGAGTTGCAGTGAATCATGCAGACCCCCCTTTGAACTGAACAGTCAGCAATGAACCCCTGAGTTTTCCTCGCATTTTCATTGTCCTAGAATAGAAGAGCCTTTCTTGTCACTTGCACTCGAATGAATGCAGTGAAAGGTTTGTAATGTCACCACTCAACACCATCTCAGATACAGAGTACCTCGGTACAGATACTTTAAGTGCTGTTACTGAGTTCAGCATGCAAAGAGAGTTTAAAAAGTCCAGAAAGATCCTGGAAAGTGACCATAAAGTACTTCAGTTCCAACCTCTCTCCAACATGAGCCGGTGCCTGCCAGCCCCAGAATACCAGGCCATGCTGCCTCTAGGGGCCGGTCTCCATCCAGGACACACTCAGCCACCACTCCAGCTCCGGCTCCGGCCCACTCCACTGCCACTCCGGGAATTGCCTGCTCGCTCTGCTGTCACTGTGGGACAGCTATAAATCAGTCCCTCTCAATCCCTTTGCTCCTTCACTTTGTTTAGATTCAGACTCTCCAAGGAATTATAACTCCTTCATTCCCACTGCCAAAACACAGGCACCAAAAAGAATCAATACCTAACCACTTAGTGGTCGAGCTTATTATTCCTCCTGGTATTTTGTGGCAGTCCTCTACAGTAACTCTATGCCCTGATTTGATGCCAGCCACAAATGTGGGAGATATTCTAGTTAAGAATGAATAGTGTGAAATAGTAGATACAATAAACACAGTGAGAGGGGAACTGCTGGATGGACTGACCTTCCAGAGGGTGAATAAATCACCAGTGTTGGATGGATTGTAACATAAAGAGAAATTGTGGGAAAAGCTCAGCAAGTCTGGCAGCAGCTGTGGAGAGAAATCAGAGTTTTGGGTCCAACAGAACTTAGCAATTGGATGTTGTGAAATCCTGCACATAAATTAGTCTATGTGAGAGCCAGGGGCACCAACATTGTTCACATGATCTTTCGACTGATCAATAATCAAGTTTAAAACTGTATTCTTCAAAGTCAGGGCGGGAATATAGACAGCTCTGAAGATTGTTTTGAATTTGAATGAGCTTTATTGTCAGATGAGTGGAGTGAAAAGTTTACAAACCATCACTTACGGCACCATCTTGGGTGAAAGGTAACTCAGTAAAGATTCTTCAGTATAAATTCTTAAAAGAAATTTGAAAAAAAATTGTCAGCATTACAGTCCCACAACAGTACAAAATCACAGTAATAAATTAGAAAAATAAAGAAATAAAAGTTCAGAATAACAGACCTCCACAATAATGTAATTAAAACAATAAATTAAAAGAAAGAGAAAATATGAGAGGTTTTCCAATCCTCACTCAATACAGTCGAGGTCCCCGAGACTGGAACTCTGCAAACATTGTACCATTACTGAAAAAAGATGTGAGGGCTAGGCTTAGTAATTAGAGGCTTGTCATTGTGACTTTGATGGTGGGCAAATTATTAGAATCAAGACTGAGAGATAGAATTAGCTGTTATTTGGAAAGGCACAGATTAATCAGGGATAGTCAGCATGGTTTTGTTAAGGGGAGGCTGTGTCTTAGAGACTAAATTGAATTTTTTGAGGCAGTAACAGAGAGGATTGACGAGCTCGTGCAGTGGATGTTGTCGACCTGGATTTGAGGAAAGTATTTGACAAGGTCTGGTATATCAGAAAAATTAAAGCCAATTGCACACAGGGGAATGTGGCAAAATGGATCTGAAATTGGTTCAGTGACAGGAAACAATGGACAATGTTTGACAATGTTTTTGCGAGTGGCAGGTGATTTGCAGCATTGTTCTACAGGGATCAGTTTTGGATCCCTTGCTGTTGTGGTATATATGTGGTGTAGAGGTAACATTGACCAGGAGGCCCAGGTTCAAGTCCCACCTGTGCCAGAGGTGTGTAATTATTTCTCTGAACAGGATGATTAAAAAATTGTTCAGATTTAAATATAAGAGATGTGTAACTTTTTTATTGTTCTATGTTCCTTGCTGAAATCAATGGTTTCAAAATTAGACAGAGGGGAGACTGCCTCTCCTGAGGGAAAGGGGAGAGAGGGGAGATGGGGAGGGAAGACTGACCACTACCCCCCGACCCATCCTGTGGGAGGCCACCGCAGAGGCCCTGCCATCTGTGGGCCTGGACACATCATCCAGATCAGGAGCAAATGCTCTGTCCTCAGACTCATAAAGACCTGTAGTGTGCATGTCAGGTGGATTAGCCACAGTTAAAATGTGGTTATGGGGATAGGGTGAAGTCTGGGTGGAATGCTCTTTGGAAGGTCAGTACAGATTCAATGAAACAAATGGCCTCTTTTCACACTGCAGGAATTCTATGATTCCTATCTGCCCAAGTATTCCAAGATCTCAATGGCCTTCTTTGTTCAGAATAAGAGTCTAGAGTAACAAAAGAAATAGAAGCAACACTGCAACAAATAACCATATTCTTCTCTTCAGGATCTTTCAGACAGCGATCCCACCCTGGATTTCGTCACGAAAATATCATCAGGTTCAATAAAAGAGGCAGATCATCCAATTCTGAAAAAGGCCTTAAAGCACAAGGTAATCCTTCAGCCTCAGCTGGGCCTGCAGCTGATGAAGCCAAACATCCTGATCCAGTGGGAAGGAGGCAGTGATCCCTGATTATCCAAAGTTGGAAGGATGGGAAAGCTGTGCAGTGATTCTGTACATTCAAGCTCAGTGAGGTAGCTTTGTCCCCAGGTGTGATTTTGGACTTTCCCCTCCTTTGGTGAAGTTTGATTTATTCACGGTGTCTCTTTCTGTTGCATCAGGGCACCATGAGAGGTCTGGGCATCTGATTGTGACCAGAAATGGACAGTAAGGAGGGGGACACAATCTGTACATTCCGATTGGAACTGACTCAGGAATCACAGCATCTTCTAATGA
The DNA here is from genome assembly GCF_020745735.1 of Hemiscyllium ocellatum. Classification (NCBI taxonomy): domain Eukaryota; kingdom Metazoa; phylum Chordata; class Chondrichthyes; order Orectolobiformes; family Hemiscylliidae; genus Hemiscyllium; species Hemiscyllium ocellatum. The sequence continues at coordinate 103,360,349 of NC_083407.1, read as the reverse complement.
GTGGGGTGTGCAGCCAGCACTCCCACACTGCTCAATGGCTACACACGGTCTCGAAAGCAGAAATATGGTCTCGATCTGATGGCTCTGTCTTGGTCATTGTAGTAGAAGTTGTACAGTCAGAGAAAACTACATGCAGCATTTCTGAAACTTTCTCTTATCACTGCAGAAACGTTCAGCAAGACGTCACAGTCAGGAAAAGAAGGGATCTGACAAGGACCAAGATAAATCTAAATTCACTAAACCTGCCTCAACGTCTAAGGTAATCACAGAACTGCCCAAAACTGGGGCCACCCGTGTGTAAGGGCTCAGCAATCCTTGAGTATTAAAGGTTGAAGGGGTGGGAGTTTATTTATACCTGAGTGCATTCCCAGTGTTTCCTCCTTTACTATTAGTTATCTATTCAGATATCTTGATCGACTGATTTGGGATCATCAGAGTTACGATCACCAACGATATGTAGAGACAGCGAAATGGAAACCCTGGCTATCCAAACATTTCAGAATTGAAGGCACACAGAGGATGGGGTATCAGTGTCCTCACTGTCTCCTAGAGGATGGGGTATGCACTGCACCCCCTGGTCAATTGACTCAGACAGCTAGTTCTACTGGTTGTATTGAAGAAATGAGGAAGTGGAGATGAACTTAGACAATCATAACTCTGCAGGTGAACAATGACAGTCATTCATAAAAAGTGGTATCACCCAGTTATTGTAAAGAGATATTGCAGATAGCACATAAATTTTCTAAGTCAGAACATGTAGGAATACAGGAAACACAGGCATTAAACACCACTATGTTACATGGCCAGGACTTCATAAAGATGTCATGCAGTTCTGTAGAACATACCATATATATGTCAGATGGTAGCAAAACTTCAACATGTAATCAGACCAGCCCCTTTGACATCTCGGCGAATTTTTGAAGAACCATTTGGTCGAATGTCAGTAAACTGTGTCAGATTATTCCCAAAAATGAAAACAAGACATCGGTTGTGGATATGACTGCCCGAATCCCAGAGCTATTTCTTTGAATTACAAATATAGTGAGGATGGTAGTGCAAAGGTTAGTTCAGCTCTTTACTCTTTTTTTCATTCATGGGCTGTGTACATTGCTGGCTGGACACTTACTTATTGCCCACCTCTAGTTGCCCTTGGGAAGATGAAGGTGAGCTGCCTTCTGGAACTGCTGCTGTCCGTGTGCTGGAGATACACCTCAAATGCTGTTAAGGAGGGAGGTCCACGATTTTGATTCAGAGACAGTGAAGGAATGGCAATATATTTCCAAGTCAGAATGGTGTGTGGTTTCAGGGAGGGGATCTTCTTGAGTGTTGCTCTCGCTGCATCCACCCAGGCAAGTGGGGAGTATTTCATCTCAATCCTGACCTGTGCCTTGTAGATGGTGGACAGGCTTTGGAGACAGAGGAGTGAGTTACTGACTGCAGTATTCCTAGCCTCTGACCTGCTTGTGTAGCCATTGCATTTGTATGGTGTGTCCAGTTGAGGTTCTGGTCAATGATAACCTCAGTGATGTTGATTGTGGGGGATTCAGTGATGGTAACACCATTGAATGTCAAGAGGTAGTGGTTAGGTTGTCTCTTAGTGGAGATGGTCATTGCCTGGCATTTGTGTGGTTGAAATGTTACTTGCCACTTGTCAGCCCAAGCCTGGATGTTGTCCAGATCTTACAGCATTTGAACATGGACTGCTTCAGTATCTGAGGAGTCACGAGTGGTGCTGAACATTGTGTAATCATTGGTAAACATCTCCACTCTGACCTTATGATGGATGGAAGGTCATTGATGGAGCAGCTGAAGATGATTGAGCCTAGGACACTACCCTGAGGAACCCCTGCAGAGATGTTCTGGAGGTGAGATGATTGACCTCGAACAATCATAACCAACTTCCTATGTGCTAGGTATAACTCTAACCAGGAGAGAGTTTTCCCTTGATTCCTATTGATTCCAGTTTTGCTAGGGCTCCTTGATGATACATTTGGTCAAATGTAGCCTTAATGTCAAGGCCTGTCCCTCTCACCTCACCTCTGGAATTCAGTTCTTCTGTCCATGTTTGAACCAAGGCTACAATGAGGTCAGGAGCTGAGTGACCCTGGTGGAACCCAAGCTGGGCATCACTGAGCAGGTTATTAACTACCACTTGAGATACCATTTATTCAGGGTTCTAACTTTATGCCCAAAATATTCCAGGAAACCATTAGCAATTTGTGAATAAAACAATCATAGTGACTTGGCTATCATCTGTAAACATAGGGCACATTGAAGAGATCACATCAGTCTAAAACCTCCAAAAGATCCTTCCACATCTGGCAGAGATTTTTCTGCACATCCAAACACCTCATCTACTGGATCCATTGCTCCCAATGTGGTCTCCCCTACATTAGGAAGACAGGACAGCAACTCATGGAACACTTCAGGGGACATCTCTGGGACACAGGCACTAGCCAACCCCACTGCCCTGTGGCCGACCACTTCAACTCCCCCCTGCCCCCACCTCCGCCAAGGACATTCAATTGCTGGGTTTCCTCCACCACCAAGTCCAGCCGGGAGGAAGAACACCTCATCTTCCACCTTGGGATCCTCCAACCACACGGCATCAATGTCGACTTCACCAGTTTCCTCATCTCCTCTCTCCACACCTCCTCCCAGATCCGACCCTCCAATTCGACACCGCCTTCTGGACCTGTTCTACCTTTTCATCTTCCTTCCCACCTCTCCGCTCCAACTCCATCCTCAACTCCAACCCATCACCATCACCATCACCACTCCTACCTGAATCTAACTATCGCCTTCCCAGTTACCTTTACCCCAGCCCCACACCCACCCTTCCTTTTATCTCTCAGCCCTCTTCCCTCCCAGCCCACATTCCAGATGAAGGGTTTATGCCCAAAACATCGACTCTCCTGCTCCTCGGATGTTGCCTGACCTGCTGCGTTTTTCTAGCGCCACATTTTTCAACTCTGATCTCCAGCATCTGCAGTTCTCACTTTCTCCTAACCACGTTTAAGGCACATTATCATGAATACCCACACCAGTGAGACAAAAGATTACATTTTTTAATAATTTCTTGCTTCTCACAAGAGATTCTGCAAATGAATCTACAAGGTTTTGCTTTTTGAATGGATTTATGGCCATGAGATTAGAGGTCCATTAAAATTAATTCAGGGACGTTCTTAAATCAAAATAATGAAGTCTCAGTGTTGAGTTATGTGCCCATGTTTCACAGAAGACTCATAGGAACATGTAATGTATCACAAGAGCATTTCAAAGTTTCACAAGTGAAAATAAAAGAATAGATTACTAAACATTCAATAATTAGAACATTTCTAGCAGGAGATGAATAGTGTTACTTTAGCAAAGTGAAACTCTGAAAGGAAAGTTGAGTCGTCGACACAAGCTAGCTGAGGGAACTAGGAAAGAGACTTATCGAATAAATACTTCTGATAGTGGGAAGAAGAATTGGTGATGCTAAAAAAAGGAATTAAGAGTCCACTGCCAAATATAATTACCTTTCTGCTTTCAAACAGAAACCTTCAGGGAAACAGTTCAGTCTTGATTTATTAAGCTATCAACCTTCATTGACATCAATTCTAAGTGCAGAGAGTGATCAGGACGGAGATGAAAGGAAAAGCCCCACCACGTTATCTGCCTCTGATGTTACTGGACAACATTCCAAAACAAAGGCCACAGCTGAGGAAGGCGAGCACCAGGGGAGTTCCCAGCAGGAACAGGTCAGTGATGTGTGTTAAAGGTTAAAGGGTCTTGTGATAATTCAGACATACACAGCACAATGGAGTTTGTTTGTACCCTGCGCATGGTGGAGGAGTCATTTTCATTTTTTGATGAAGGTTGAGTTATTTAGGATTTAGGGCCTTGGTTCTTCGAGCACCTTAGTATGACCAGTAATAATAAGAAATGGCAGTTCGAGAGACCTGGATAGCATGTCATGCCCAGGAATGGGGACACAAGGCATGGGACACAGACTGCATACTGTGTTGTAATTGACCCAGGTAACACATAATATTTGCACCACTGTATCGTTGTCATGAGTGAAGCAGACAGTGTCTCCTGCACTGCTTGTTCAGATGTGGGAGATACCAGATTGCAGTGGTCCCACTTCTGTCTTCATCTGTCCCCCTCCTGTGCTGGCAGCTTCTCTGCCTTTGGACAGCTCAGCTTCTCCATCTTCCTCTCACGCCCATCATTGCTCCTGTAATTTGTCATTGTCCAGACCATATCCTTGAGACAAATTGAATTCCTTGTCAAAACTACTTCCTGCTTCCCTCTCTCAGCCTCTGCCCAGGTCAATGCCACAGCTTCAGTGTTTTCAACCTCCATCTTAACTTGTCATCACCTCCCCTCGTGACACTCCTACTCTCCCTTAGCTGTCCCTTCTATTATAAGGTCCCCTATGCAAATAAATGGTCATACACTCCTGCAGCTCTCTACTGACACTATCATTTCATGTGGCCCCGCTCTACAATTGTGACGATCACAGATAAAGCCAAAACTATACTTTCTATACCTCTCCAACACATCCCTCTGCTCCCTCTCAACTCCATTTGCTTTGATGCCATTCACAAGTCATTTACAGCAGCACTAAAAATGCCCAAATGTTTTTTGTACCAATCTACTCCCCTTTTACCCTCGTGTGCTCTAGGCTACATTTGCTTCTAATCGGTCCAAGCCTCAGTCTTAAAATTCGCAACCCTGCCTTTGAAACCATTGATGGCCTTTCCCAATCCTTTGTCTGTCACCCCCCGTGGGCCTCTAACCCTCCAATTCCTCTGATCTCTTCCAATGCTGGCCTCTTGCATCTCCCCAATTTCATCACTTCACCACCAGAGGCTGTGACTCCAGCTTCCCAGATCTAAGCAACGGAATCCCTCCCCGAAAGCTTTCCAAGTGTTCCTCCTTAAAACCTGCTTCTTTGACAAAGGTTTAGATAATCCATCTCCTCACATGTCTCTGTGTCCAATGTCTTCGTAAATACTTCTCTGAAGGGCCCGGGAGTCACTTTACTACAGTGAAGGTGCTACACAAATGCATGTTGCTTTTGTAAAGGCAGTGCAGAGTGATCGATGAGGAGGACTGTGTTTAGCAACACTGGGTATATCATTTTAATCTCAATAAGAGACACGTGGCACAGCATCTCAGCCTGTATTTGGCAAGAATTTTCCCTCATTCGTATCAATCGCAAACTCAAAGAATGGAAGTGTGAAAGAATGGAATCACGACACCATTCTTGGCTTCTAATTTTAAACAACCTGGCCAATGTCAGGGCCACCTGAGGTGAACCCATGAAGAGAATGGCCAGAAGGAAGATGTTGTTCATCCTAAAGGAGGGAAGCATGAGGAGGCCATTCGGCCCCTCGAGCCCGCTTTGTCATTCAATAAGATCATGGTTGAGCTTCCAGCTGAATGTGCACTTTCCAAACGGGTCCCCATCCCTCGATCCCTGAAAATCCAAACACTGGATCAACCTCTCTCCTGTGTATAATCAGTGAGTGAGCATCCCTTGCATCCTGGGGTAGAGATTTCAAAGATTCATCAATTATCTCCTCCCCTTAGGTTAATGGAATCATGAGGGACATGGATAAGGTTAATAAAAAAGGTCATTTCCCTTGGAAGGGGGAGTTCAAAACTGGGGGGCATATTTTTAAGGTGAGAGGGGAAAGATTTCAAAGGGACCTGAGAGGCGACTTCTTCACACTGAGAATAGTTTGTGTGTGGAATGCACTGCCAGAAGAAGTGGTTCATGCAGGTACAGTTACAACATTTAAAAGACATTTGGATAGGTCCATGAATAGGAAAGGTTTAGAGGGATATGGGCCAAATGCAGGCAAGTGAAATGAATTTAGTCTGGGAAATTTGGTCAACATGGACGAGTTGGACCGAAGGGTATGTTGCCATGCTGTATGTTTCCAAGACTCTAATTGTCCAACCCTTTATCCTGAGACTATGGCCCTCGTCCTGTAGACACCAACCAGAGTTACAGATCCAAAACATCCATCTGTCAGATTCTCTCTGAATCTTCCATGATTTGGTGAGGTCATCACTAATTCTTATAAACTCTAGAGAGTTTATCCTACCAAATTTCTCCACGTGGAACAACTCTCTCACCCCAGAGTACACTGTCCTTAGACTCCAATACCAAATTAGTATTTCAGGCCAGGCCTTACCAAAGCCCTGTATATTTGCAGGAAGATGCCATAACGTAAAGTCTTGAATTCTAGCCCCTTCCCCACAATTAAGTCCAACAGACCATTTGCTCTCCTAACTATTTGCTGTGCCTACAAGTTACTGTTCTGTGTTCCATAGACAATCCCTCTGTATGCCAACATGTGTAATTGGTTTTATAAAATAGTCTGCTTTCCTATTTGTCTTGCCAAATTGAATTATCTCGCATTTCCAATTTAATACACTAACCGTCACCACTCAGTTACCTATATCCCCTCAATCAATATGCTTCTCACAGCTTCACTTTCCACCTAACCTTGGGACATGATATTTGAATACACTATGCATGGTCCCACTGTCTGAGGCACACAATAGACTGTAAATAGTTGAGGCTCCACTCCAGTTCCTTCGCAATGGTTTGTTTCAGATTGTCAACCTGAAAATGGGTTGTGCTTATTATTTTCTGTCTGTTAATCAATTCTCTGTCCTTGCTAATATATTATGCTAACACAGTGAGCCCTTGTTTTATGCAGTAATATTCCATATAATGTATTTTTGTTTGCATTTTGAAAGTTTGAATATTTTCCATGCAGTTGTTCCATTTCTCTGGCAGTTACATCCTCAAAGAAACAGTAAACCAATTACCAAACATGATTTCCCTTTCATGTTGCTTCTGCCTAATTATACAATGATATTTTGAATGACTTGTTATCTCTATCTGTATAGTGGATCCCAACAGTTTCCTGGTGACTGCTGCCAGTCCGAATTCCCCTGGAATTTCCTATTTTTTACTTTCTTCCATTTCTGAAAGGAATGAGTGTTACTTTTGCAGACTTAACATTATCTCGGACCCTTCCAGAAAAGGGGAAATTTGAAAGATCACAATTCACTGTGTAGGAAATGAGTGGCACCAGTGCATATCGGTGGTATCAGTAATAGTGGCACCAGTAGATATGGCTGGTACCAGTAACACGGGCCATTACCTGCCTAACCAGTAGCCCAGGAGGGACTGCCAGTAATACTGGTGATATGCTATCTTTCCAGTTTATCCAGCGGTATTCATTGCTGCTGCACTTTTGTGTTGCAGGATCGAATGAAGGCCAACTGATGTCAACACACAACTGAAAGGACACAGTTCCTTTCTACTTTGCCTGCGTGCGTTATTTGTGTGCGACAGTGCGGGTAAAATCCTCTGGATTAGTAAACGCAATTGAGCAGAATTTGAGGTGATAGCTCTCCGTATGTCCAGTCAAAATATTCAGAATAAAAGTTTAATTCAAAGCTGTGCTAATGTTATTGTGCCGGGGGGGGGAGAAAAAGGACAAACAGACGGAATGAAAATCCAGGCCCTGTCTCCACCAACAATGAGACTGAAACTGACATCAATCAATGAGGAAGTCACAACACTCAGAGTAAAAGTTTGGGGGGCGGAAATGCAAGTTTGTTTGTGTGGGAATGAGAACCAATGAGCCAGGTTTTCCAAACACTGGCCCCTTCAATCGGACTGACGTTCACTAACCTTTTATTTTAATCAAACCCGACAGAAGATTTCCGCATTTCCACCAGGAGGGACCAATCGGGAGTCCTTCAGAAAGGCGAAGCTGCACTTGTGTTCTGATAGGTTCCCCCAGACTGCCCCCATTCCCTGTTTCTAGCGGCAGCCGCCTGCCTCCTTGTGAAATGTGAAGGTCTGGGAATCTGGGAGAGCCGCTGTGACAGCTCCCGTGAAAGGGTCAGTGTGGAAGGCAGGTGTGAGGTGGGAGAGCTTCTGGGAGGTTACCTGCAACCCATTAACCTGCTGCCACCTTGACTTCTGCTGGTGGAAGCTGCTGCTGGGGACTTACCCCGGAGGTCCCTGCAGCACTGAACACAAAAAATCATTCGGGTGAAACGACAGGGGCTAGTGTGCCAGGTAGGTACAGTGCCAGGAGGGTAGGGGTCGGATGTCAGTGAGTAGGGTACCAGGGGGCAAAGGGGAATGGTGGCTTGCACAGGGCAGATCGGGATTGGGTGGGAGATATCGAGGCGGGCTACTGTTTGAAGAGGGGAGTGTGGGGTCTGGACTATGGGAGGAGGGGTCACAACCAAGGTGGGTGTGGGGTTCTCTGGTGGGAAGGTATCCCTGGGGCAGAGTGGGGTTTGCAACTGAGGATTGGGGGGAGAGGGAGGTGTGGTAGGTTGTGTGCAGACATAGGGCACATGCCCAGTGAAATCTTCGACACCACCCCTGGTAACAAAGTCTAGGTGAGACCCATTTACATTTCCGAAATGATTCTGCTGTAGTGGTTCTGTTCGCCGAGCTGGAAGTTTTTGTTGCAAACGTTTCGTCCCCTGGCTAGGCGGCATCATCAGTGCTCTGGAGCCTCCTGCGAAGTGCTTCTTTGATGTTTCTTCCGGTATTTATAGTGGTCTGTCCTTGCCGCTTCCGGGTGTCAGTTTCAGCTGTCCGCTGTAGTAGTTGGTATATTGGGTCCAGGTCGATGTGTTTGTTGATGGAGTTTGTGGATGAATGCCATGCTTCTAGGAATTGCCTGGCTGTTCTCTGTCTGGCTTGCCCTATGATAGTAGTGTTTTCCCAGTCGAATTCATGTTGCTTGTTGTCTGCGTGTGTGGCTACTAGGGATAGCTGGTCGTGTCGTTTCGTGGCTAATTGATGTTCATGTATGCGGATTGTTAGCTGTCTTCCTGTTTGTCCTATATAGTGTTTTCTGCAGTCCTTGCATGGTATTTTGTAAACTACATTAGTTTTGCTCATGTTGGGTATCGAGTCCTTTGTTCTAGTGAGTTGTTGTCTGAGCGTGGCTGTTGGTTTGTGTGCCGTTATGAGTCCTAAGGGTCGCAGTAGTCTGGCTGTCAGTTCTGAAATGCTCCTGATGTATGGTGGTGTGGCTAGTCCTTTTGGTTGTGGCATGTCCTCGTTCCGTGGTCTGTCTCTTAGGCATCTGTTGATAAAGTTGCGCGGGTATCCGTTTTTGGCGAATACCTTGTATAGGTGTTCCTCTTCCTCTTTTTGCAGTTCTGGTGTACTGCAGTATGTTGTGGCTCTTTTGAATAGTGTCCTGATGCAGCTTCGTTTGTGTGTGTTGGGGTGGTTACTTTCATAGTTTAGGACTTGGTCTGTGTGTGTTGTTTTCCTGTGTACCCTTGTGGTGAATTCTCCGTTCGGTGTTCTCTGTACTATCATGGGAATGGGAGTTGGCTATCCTTTTCTTCTTCTCTCGTGAATCGGATGCCTGTGAGTGTGGCGTTGATGATCCGGTGTGTTTTTTCTATTTCCGTGTTTTTGATGATTACAAATGTGTCATCGACATATCTGACCCAGAGTTTGGGCTGAATTTGTGGTAGGGCTGTTTGTTCTAACCTTTGCATAACTGCCTCTGCTATGAGTCCCGAGATTGGTGATCCCATGGGTGTTCCGTTGATTTGTTCGTATATCTGATTGTTGAATGTAAAGTGTGTAGTGAGGCACAACTCCAGTAGTTTAAGTATGCCAGAAATGTCAGACTGTTTAGATGAAGCTTGTTGTTACAGCGATTCAATGTGACAATTGTGCACGCGGCAGGTCGGGAAAACGTGATTGCCGATGCATTAATGAGACTCGAATGAGATACGGAGGCGTTCGGTGGCAGGTGTGTCACGCCCTGAATTCACATGTAGTTGTGCAGGTTTGCAGGTTTACAGTTAGTATAGTGCAGATGTGTGATTAGACTACTAACCAGGTTTTTGATGGGTTTTAAAAATGAAGCCATCTTTTGATTTGATGGTTCTTTTTTTAAAGGGGGAAGTGTCACAAAGCTGGTCACTTTTTTTATATAAAAGCTGTTCCTTTTCTCAAAGATACAGTTGTTATATTTGAACAGCATAATTACGTCTAGACTGAGTTCTGTAGGGATTCTTTATTCTGTTTTTTGTGTTTCACTGTGTAATCTTGTGAATTAATTTTTGTCTGTTTTAAAACCTGGTAGTCAACCTCGCTAACTTATTCCAGGTAATTTTCACTGTACATTTACTGAAACAAATTGCAAAGTTCTGGTCTGGCTGCCTGCTTAAGAAAATTATGAATGCATAACAAACGCAACACTAAAGAAATATTTGGTGTACTGATCTTGGGATTGCCTGTTCTGACATGATTTGTTGCATTTATTGCTGACAGCTAATGAGGTAGTAGTTTCTCTGAAGACAGCCAGCACAGCAACTTTAAACAGTGTTACCTTTCCCATCTTCCAAATGGTTCACTCAAAGACACAAAAGCTGTTATTTAAAACATCCCTCATTCATGAACAAAGCTTATGCCTGGGCTCACGTCTCAGGAAGGATTTTTGCAAGTTAGTTTCACAATGGACAAATGTTCAAATTGAGCACTGGGACTTAACCACCCTACCCAGGTGGATGTGTAGAGATGCCTGGAGGAACATCATATTGTTGAATTAATAAAGGAGGAGGAGCTTAATCCTGTGGAGACAGTTCTGCCATTCAATGAAATCATGTCTTATCTGTGACCTCATCCCATAAACACATACGTACCTCCATGCCTTAAAACCGTTGGTTAACAGAACTCTTACTCTCAGACTTCAATATAATAGATGATATATCATAAATGCCACTAAGGAAGAGACTTCTAAACTTTTACCATTCTTCCATTCACACTTCCCAAGTTCCTGGTAATTTCCAAACTGGAGAGAATGTAACCATTGTGGTTTGACATTTAATGGCTTTTGTCATCACTGAATCTCCCAACATCAAGATACTGGGGGCTTACCACTGACCAGAAACTGAACTGGGCCAGCCATAAACATACTGTGTCTACAACAGCAGGTCAGAGACTGGAGTAATACTGGTTTGTCCACCATCGACAGGACAGAAATTAGGAGTTTGATGGAATAATCTCCATTTGATTAGATTAGATTACTTACAGTGTGGAAACAGGCCCTTCGGCCCAAAAAGTCCACACCGACCCGCCGAAGCGCAACTCACATATACCCCTTACCTAACACTACGGCAATTTAGCATGGCCAATTCACCTGAATTGCACATCTTTGGAATGTGGGAGGAAACCGGAGCACCCGGAGGAAACCCACGCAGACACGGGGAGAACGTGCAAACTCCACACAGTCAGTCGCCTGAGTCGGGAATTGAACCCGGGTCGCTGGTGCTGTGAGGCAGCAGTGCTAACCACTGTGCCACCGTGCCACCCAGCGAGTCCAGCCCGAACAACACTCAAGATGCTGGACACTTTGCCCCAGAAGGCAGTGGAAGCCAGGTCTCTGGATACTATCAAGAAAGAGATGGATAGAGCTCTTAAGATAGTGGAATCAAGAGTTATGGGGATAAGGCAGGAACAGGATACTGATTGTGGATGATCAGCCATGATCATAATGAATGGTGGTGCTGGCTCGAAGGGCCGAGTTGGCCTACTCCCGCACTTATTGTCTATTGTCTATTGACACTGTCCCAGACAGAGCAACCTGTACAGCCATGCATCCATGACTTTAAATACTGACATCATCCATCACTGATGGACAATGTAGATATAGAAAAAGCAGTATTAATTCACGAAGACTCTTTCAATGATGTCTTCCAAACCCGTGACATCTACCATAGAGAAAGACGGGGCATAGGTTTAAGGTGAGAGGGGACAGATTTAAAAGTGACCTAAGGAGCTACTTTTTTATGCGGAGGGTGGTGCTTGTATGGAGTGAGCTGCCAGAAGAAATGGTGGAGGCTGGTACAATTACAACATTGAAAAGGCATCTGGATGTATCATAGAATACCTACAGTGTGGAAACAGGTCATTCAGCCCAACAAGTTCATTCTGAAGAATAACCCACCCAGACCCATCCCCCAACTAATACACTAACCTCTACATCCCTGAACACTATGGGCAATTGAGCATAGCCAATTCACCTGGCCTGCACATCTTTGGATTGTGGGAGGAAACTGGAGTACCCAGAGGAAAGCTACACAGACACAGGGAGAACATTCAAACTCTACACAGACAGTCACCTGAGACTGGAATTGAACCTGGGTCCCAGATGTTGTGAGGCAGCAGTGCTAACCATTGAGCAACCATGCCATTGGACATATGAATAGAAATGGTTTAGAGGAATCAGGGCCAAACGCTGGCAAATGGGACTAGATCTGGTTGGCATTGACGATTTGGACAGAAGGGTGTGTTTCCATGTTGTACAGCTCTATAATTCTGTGACAAAGGCAGCAGATACATGGAAATACCATGCAAGTTCCCCTCCAAGCCTCACACCATCCTGACCTGGATCATATTGCCGTTTCTTTATTGTTACTGTGCCAAAATCCTGGAATTGTCTCTCTAACACAGCACTGGTACTATATCGACATCACTGCAGAAGTGGCTCAGACTATCTTCTCAAGATTGATTAGAGATGGGCAATAAACAACAGCCTAGCCAGCAATGCCTGTAACTCACAAGTGAATAAAGGAAACATTCTATCACCCTTTGTGGTTGGAGACATGGCTCCTAATTTTACTTTTAAAGATTCAGCTTTACATTTTCTAGACTGTAGCCTCGAGCCTTAGACTTCTTAACTGCAAGAATAGTTTCTCTCTGTCCCACCGCATCTCCTTAATACTTGAAGACTTCGAATGACTCTTTAACCTTCTAAATTATTAGGAAGAACATCAGATGTGATTGAATGAGGGGTTTGTGCACACACTCTTATGAATGGATTAGCAGCATTAAATTAACCATCAGCTGCACACTAAGTTAAAACTCAATAGATCAATTTGTAAATCAAACAACACTTTTATCCAGTGAAATATCCCAAAGGATGTTCAAACTTATGCTATTAAATAAAAAATTGACACTGAGCTGCAGTGTTAGGATAGGTGATGAGACGTTTTATGAAGGATGTCAATTTTAAGAAACATCTTAAAGAAAGATAGAGAGATAGCATGACAGAGATTAGATTAGATTAGACTTACAGTGTGGAAACAGGCCCTTCGACAAGTCCACACCGACCCGCCGAAGCGAAACCCACCCATACCCCTACATTACCCCTTACCTAACACTACGGGCAATTTAGCATGGCCAATTCACCTAACCCGCACATCTTTGGACTGTGGGAGGAAACCGGAGCAGAGGAAACCCACGCAGACAGAGAACGTGCAAACTCCACACAGTTTAAATTTCAGAGCATGAGGCCATGCAGCACAAGACATGACCATCAATGGTGGAGTGATTAAATTTGGAGAGGACACCAAAGAGGAAGGACATCAATCCTGGAACGAGGATGCTGTAAGGTGATGTAGGTCAGTGAGCACAATGTGGGATGTGGGACTTGACATGAGCTAAAGTGCAGAACACTAGAACACTCAGAGAACACTCCCACTTTTCAAATTGTTCTATGTAATCTTTCACACCCACCAGACAGGACTTCAGTTTCATATCACATCCAAAAGATGGCACCACAGGAATGCCAGCTGTAATTTCTATTCTCAAGGCTCTAAGATCAGTTAGTCTTGAATTCACAATTTGCCAGCATTAGAGAGCTGAGGCTGTTAAAACTAACTCCTACTGCTGTAATACCATGGCTACTACAGATTTAACAATTACCGATTTGTCATTCTGCTAATCTTTACAGAGACACACAGTTGAATTTCCATTCTTCCAAATAAACTCCCAGCCTCCCCATGAAGACTGTCTATTGAACACTTCCAAGAGTTTTTGCCTCGATTGAACCAGCCTGGCATTCATTCCGGTCCGAAAATGGATGTCAAATAAATTAACTGAAGTAAATAGGTGGGGCTGGCTCAACAGACATAATTTTAACATCACTTGTACATATTAGGCAATTAGAGATGGGTGTAAAGTATTCTAACTATTGATTATAGAGTTCATAGGTGAAATAGATAACTAATTGGAGTCTAATGTCATATCTTCGGGTAAAAAATGAGGTCTGCAGATGCTGGAGATCACAGTTGAACATGTGTTGCTGGTTAAAGCACAGCAGGTCAGGCAGCATCCAAGGAATAGGAAATTCGACGTTTCGGGCATAAGGATTCCTGATGAAGGGCTTATGCCCGAAATGTCGAATTTCCTATTCCTTGGATGCTGCCTGACCTGCTGTGCTTTAACCAGCAACACATGTTCAATTCTAATGTCATATCTACCTTGTTTTCAAGATTCAAACTGCCAGTATCCTTCAATTTTGTAGCTTTATTAAGGACAGACAAAACATCCTCAAAACAAGACACTGCATTATCTCAGAAAATGACTACATGGAGACATTCAACAAATAGTGCATCTCTGTCTTCAGCAGAAATGTTCCTGGTGACCATCTTCTATTACAGATAACAATATTCAATCATCTTGGGTTGGTTTCTTTTTGGTGGGCTCTTGTGATGATGTCTTCTGGGCTGATTCTTCAGCACCACCACGTGGCTGTGTTTCTTGCTTGCTCGGTGTATTGCCGGCCACACCTTCTGGATGAGTCCCCCGGACACGCACTGGATTATCCCTTTGGAGCACATTCAGAATGCGTTCCGAATCCAACCTTTCCACAGAAGGCTCATCCTTTCGTACATATCTGCATGTTGCCTTTTGCTGGGAGTGCCCCTTTGTGGATCCTGTCTTCGCTTTATGATGTTTTTTATCGACTGCTTTCTCTTGTTCTCGTACGTATCTGTGCATTTTGAAGCCCAGGATGCCTTGCTTTCGGTCTGTCACCACTACTTCAGGAAATAAAATCACCTTTTTACATCTGTCACCAGTTTTCAAATGGCGTCTCTGTGATTTTATTTAAAAAAATAAATATTAGTATTAAATTGTCTTTTTGGGTATTTTAAACTCTTCCCAATAACTAGTACAAATACAGCACGTAACAGAAATGCATTTGCTGCCTCGATAGATCTGTCATTTTGAACACTATTTAGAGGGTACTAATTAGGATTAAAACAACTGATGAGAAGAGACTTGAATAGTGCTGGAGAAAGAGATGCTCTTCAAGAGTTTTGTCTTCATCAGGACATGTGCACAAATGCCAAGTTTCAAAAGGAGCAGTGATTTATACTTGCATGAGAAAAGGGTGCTGTTATGTTGCCAAGTAGACACTGGGGCACTGCCGGAGAGAATGCACCAGAAAGTATTTAAAGCAACAAAAGGTACCAAACTTGGACATGTTCCTTTTGTCTGCAGAGGACAGTTTGCTAACTCTGAAAATATATGACTCCTAGAAAGGGGAAGTGAGAGCCCGAGTTGTTCTCAGTTGTTCGTGTAATACTTTACACAATCTTGTGGCTTGAGATGTCCAGTTACAAAATCACATGGAACTGTGGACTAGATGTATTGATTTGTAAGGTTCATTTGGCTAAGGCAGTTGAGGTTTTTTTTGAGGATTTTTCACACAGGACTTGGTGAATTTTTGGACCCTATTTGCCAAATGCACCTCATTAACAACCTATGTGACCATGGCATCCCTCACCACTGAGACGATTTTGGCACACACCATCCCCAAAGCAACCTCCAAATACGAATGAGGAGCCAAATGTAAGGCAACTATCACCCATCTAGACTCTTTCTGGGGGTTGTTTTTGTTCTAGAAAGAGAGGGAGGCAGGTATTAAGGGAAATGAATGTGGGTAACACTGCCATGACTGTTGGTGCTGGTGGGGAGGGCAACCTGTATCTCAGGGTTAGCGGTGTTTGGGGTTCAGGTTGGAAGGAGTGCGAAGGGCAACCTGCCACACAGCGGATGTCCCAGAATTCATCAGCATCTGCACCAGGGTTAAAAGCTGGTGATGCACCCAGCCGAGCACCATCAGTATGGAGTTGGGCTGCACGGTTCCTGACTTTCGCTGTAGACATAGTGGACAGGCAACTCGCTGTGTGGGCAGTGACTTGGAGATCCTGCTGGATGGGCTGGTGCAGCGGCAGGATATGCTTCTCCCCCAGGGCCAGCAGTGGAGGCCATGACACTAGGCCATGCCAGCCTGCTCCGAGGTTGCCACCTGGGTGTGAGCAGTCGGAGTTGCCTGAAGCAATAACCAGCTCTGGCAGAAGAAGATCAATGTCCTTCTCAACTCCACAAATGTAAGTGTCACCATCGTCTCTCTGTTACCTCACACTGACTCTCTCCCTGGCACTGTTCTCAGCTCCCACCATGTTTCATGTCTCTATCACTGGCATTGTTATCCACAACGTATTGCCTCACTCTTAGTCTTCCCACCCAAACCCCTGACACCACGAATCCTGTCTGCCCACTCTGCTGCTTCCCTATCTGTGCCGACAGTAATGGTGGTGCCACCCACACTCATCTCCCTTAACACCTGCCTCCCTCTCACCCCAGAAGGAAAACAACCTCCAATTTGGCAGAAAGAGTCAAGATGGCTGATTGACCACCTTACATTTAGCTGCTCATTGTTACTTGGAGACAACCAACCAACCTTGGCTCTGACTGGACTGAGCAGGCCCCAAGCTGGTGTCAGAGGTTGTCCTTTTACTTTGAACAAAGAACAAAACAGCACAGGAACAGGCCCTTCAGCCCTCCAAGCCTGCACAGACACATTTTCTTCATGGTGCTGGGAGCCCCGAGTGAAGACTGCCCGCCCTGATCTGACTGCGGCTTGCTGATAACCGTGACAAACTTTGTGCCCCTGCTAAATGGCAAAGCAAGACTAAAGTGATGAGACTGGTATCTCTGACGGAGGGGACAAAGGGCAAAAAAAGGACAAGGCAAGACAGGAATGCTCATGTCAAGCCAAAATGACACTCTGCCTCCTGCACCAATGGGTAAAGAGGTTTAAGATTTCATTGTCAGTGCAGTGCAAAATCTATACATCACATCAACTGGCTGATTCTATCTAACAGTATGTCCCTTGCCCTGTCCACAGTAAGCAAGTATAAATTGTTGCTCACTTTGAAGTTTGTCATTCTTGTGTCTGTCTCAGTGACTGCACAATGAAAACCTTCAACAGTGTGTTGTTTCTGTCAGCAATAAACCAATTGGAAACAATTAGACAATCAATGCCTGAACAACATTTCTGTTTTTATAAACCCTTCATCTCACCTGCTCTTCAGTATCACTTGCTTCCATCTCCAGTTCATTCAATGCCAAGGAAACCATCATTTCAAAAATGTCTTCACCCTCAGGAGCCTGTCCAAGAACCTTGGTTGCAGCTTGATCACTCGAAGTATCAGATACTTTTCCAGACACTCCAGCTTCCGATATTTGTGGATTACTATCGGACTCCAGCAGTGCCTTCCAACCATCCTGAAAATCAAACTATCCATTACAAAATTGGACACAACAGTTGTAATGATGACCAGTATCAAGCACTCAAACATGAGCCACTGGAGGGAGATTCACGTGGAATCATCAGTGATATCAGCATTAGAAGGGACTTTCTGAGGGACAGGTCACAACTGCAGAGGGTTTTTTCAGTCTGTGAGTTTGCCTCTGTTTAAAAATGAAAAGGGCAGTTCATAGAATCCCAATAGTGCAGAAGCAGTCTATTTGGCCCATTGAGTCCACACTGACACTCCAAAGAACATCCCACCCAGACTAAACCCCCCACCCCCACCCCACAACCTTATTCGTGTGTTGCCATGGCTAATCCAACTAGCCTGCACATTATGGACAACTGAGCATGGCCAATCCATCTACCCTACACAGTTTTGGACTTCCTCATGGGAGGAAACCAGAGCACCCAGAGGAAACCCACACAGACTTCACACAGACAGTTGCCCAAGGGTGGAATTAAACCCAGGTCCCTGGTGCTGTGAGGCAGCAGTGCTAACCATTGAGCCACACCGTGCCACCCTACTTAGTCAGTCTCTATTTTTGCAGGGGGGCTTGCTCGTAATAAGGGGAAGGTTTAAATTAAGTGTGCAGGAGAAAGGAATCCAGGGACAACATTGGAGGGGAGCAAAGAGATATGTGATGAATTGACAACACAAAAAGAAGACAATTCAGTATGGGATAAATTCGGCTTCCATGTGTATGAATCCATGGAGTGTGGTAAATACGATCGATGGCAGTCACATGGGAACGTCATTTTCGGTTAAAAAGAGAAGCCTGGTCCAAAAAACAACAAGCACAATTGGGAATTAAATATCCCTGGATACAAGAGATTAAGCTTTTGAAAGGTTCGATGTGACAGCCAGAACTGCACCAGCTGCCAGAATCTGAAAATGCCATGCTTGAACCTGGCACCGATCATCTCACTGGCCAGTGGGCAGTGGGTGGGGACATTTTCCACACGGCCACTCTTCAGGCAGACGGCAGCACATTCAAAAAAGTGACCGCCTTCAACCACAAGCAACTCTGGCCATTGAGGTTTCAGAACCACGCCAGAAACATGGAATTTTGTGCCATTGAGGAAAGTGTCTGAGCCTAGCAAAGTTCTGTGGAGAGGGAAGGTATCCTTTTGGAGATGTTCTGTTACCTCTTTTGGAGAGGGCCAGGAAACCCTTTTGAGGAGTTCATGTCTCCTGTTGGTATTATTTAGATTAGACATGAAGGTACATAAAGTGGATGAGTTCTGTGGAATTGTCAAGTCATGTTAAGCTGCAGCACTTTAAATATTGAAACAAAAAGTCAGCCTGCAGTTGTAAAAAAATCGTGGCTTGATGCTTCAGTAGATGTTATTTGACATAAACTTGGTTGCTATCATTACAGTATTACTTCTTCCTGAAAGCATCAACAATCTCTAACTCTCACTATTGGTTGCCTTTAAGTTAACAACTTCAGAGAGGCTATAAGG
This sequence comes from Hemiscyllium ocellatum, assembly GCF_020745735.1. Lineage (NCBI taxonomy): Eukaryota > Metazoa > Chordata > Chondrichthyes > Orectolobiformes > Hemiscylliidae > Hemiscyllium > Hemiscyllium ocellatum. The sequence continues at coordinate 103,341,423 of NC_083407.1, read as the reverse complement.
GTATAGTTGCTTTCGATGTGGGACAAGAAATACAAATGTTTGATTTTATAAAGGTTTAAGTGGCTTAAATGTACCAAATGGGATTTTCTCAATAAGTGTATCATGTTTAATAGAGTGCAGTCTGTAGTAGATAGAACTTGATTTAATTTCATCTCACCATGGGAAGGGAGGGCTCCTCATGAGATGTTCCCAGCGAGTTGGCATGGCAGCTGTAAGGGCAAAGGTTGGAGAGTGTGCCCTGGTTAGCATAATCTTATGACAGGAGCAATAAAAGGCTAAGTGAATGAGTCTGGGGGCAGGGGCGGTGGGGGGGGGGGGGGGTGGACAATGAGTTTGCATAAAATGATACTAAGCTGCCATTGGGGCTATAAGAAGCTGTGAAGGTGAGTGGAAGGTTCATGGGTTGGTTCTTAATTGGCATCAAGGTGGGTATGGAGCTCTAAGCTGGCATGGATCGTGTATCGGGAGTGTGGGGGGAGGTGAGAAATTGTGCAGTGAGGGAGTGAGGATTTATTTTGGTTTTGCTGCTTTTTAAAAACCAGAACACTGGAATGAGCCTTGAAATGGTGGACTGGGGTGTTCCAGGTAGCCCCAGTGGCTCCAAGTTAGCTCTTGCTGGGGTTGACAGGTCTGATTCCAGTTAGCCCCCACACCACCACTCTCCCGCAACCCACTGAAATGGTAAAGACTGTATTCCTTTATTTTTCAGTATTTTTAATTGAAATGGGAAAAGGGACAGAAGGTGGTGGTGCAGGGTTGTTTTTCAGACTGGAAGCCTGTGACCAGTGGTGTGCCACAAAGATCAGTACTGGGTCCATTGCTCTTCATCATTTATATAAATGACTTGGATGTGAATGTAGGAGGTATGGTTAGTAAGTTTGCAGATGACATCAAAATTGGTGGTTTAGTGGACAGCAAAGATGGTTACTTCTGATGACAACGGGATCTTGATCAAATGGGCCAATGGGCTAAGGAGTGGCAGATAATTTCAGTAAATGTGAGGAGCTGCATTTTGGAAAGGCAAATCAGGGCAGGACTTATACACTTAATGGTAAGGTCCTGGGGAGTGTTGCTTAAACAAAAAGAGTCCTTGGAGTGCAAGTTCATAGTTACTTGAAAGTAGAGTTGCTGGTTGTTAGGATAGCGAAGAAGGCATTTGGTATGCTTTCCTTTATTGGTCAGAGCATTGACTATAGGAGTTGGGAGGTTATGTTGCAGCTGTACAGGACATGATTAGGACACTTGTGGAATATTGCGTGCAATTCCGGTATCCTTCCTTCACGAAAGATGTTGTGAAACATGAAAGGGTTCAGAGAAGATTTACATGGACGTTGCCAGAGTTGAAGGGTTTGAGCTGTAGGGAGAGGCTGTTTTCGCTGGAGCATCGGAGGCTGAGGGGTGACTTTGTAGAGTTTTATAAAGTCATGAGGGGCATGGATAGGGTAAATAGACAAGGTCTTTTCCCTGGGATGGGAGAGTCCAGAACGAGAGGGCATAGGTTTAGGATGAGAGGGGCAACGCGCAGAGGGTGGTATGTGTATGGAATGAGCTCCCAGGGAATGTGGTGGAGGCTGGTTCAATTACAACATTGAAATGGAACCTGGATGGAATTAAGAATAGGAAGGGTTGAGAGGAATATGGGCCAAGTCCTGGCAAATGGGACGAGATTAATTTAGGATATCTGGTCAGCATGGATGAGTCGGACTGAACGGTCTATTTCTGTGCTGTACATCTCTATGACTCTATGACTATTTTAAAAGAAAACAAGGATTTTAGAAGAGTTTGTGATACTTTTTAAAAACAGGCTACTAACACTCAGTGTAAGTGCTGTTTACACTGCTGTTTGTTCAAGTAGTTAAGGGGAGGTTCACTCCAGCTGTAATAGAGCCAGGGATAGTGAACGATATGAGATTCAGCTGGCAACAAGTAGTTGATTGGTCTGTGGAATAGAGTCATTGAGTCATAGAGATGTACAGCACAAAAACAGACCCTTCAGTCCAACTAGTCCATGCCGACCAGATATCCCAACCCAGTCTAGTTCCACCTGCCAGCAATGGTGATCAATTGTCACTGACAAAGGACAATCTGCCTGCTACCAAATATGTAACCGAAAAACTTGTGGATGTGAATGATTTGTTTGAAGCCATCAAACTTCCTCTGACTGTTTTTCTGGAAAGAAAACAAATTAAAGCCTGAAAAAATCAATTCTATTTCTACCCGCCTCCCCCCAGCAGATGCTGTGACTTGTGGCTTTTATCCAAGAAGTCAGGAGATTTTTTGACTTTTTTGACTCCTCTGTTGTTGCTAAATTATCAGACTGTTTATTGGATATCCCAAACGGATGAGCAAAATTGTCTTCCAATCAAAGATTGGGAAGGTTAAAGCTGCTGTTTGCAGTCCCAGCCCCATTTGTTCCCTAACAACTCAGTCCATCCCTTTACCTGGCAACCAGTCTGTTTGAAACCTTTGTGTCATATTTGACTGTGGGATGAGCTACCCAGCCTTGTATCCACACCATCACTAAAACTGGTTATTTGCCCTTGTCCCAGCGCATCTGCTGCTAAAACACCCATCAGTGCCTTTGTTCCTTCTCGGCTCAATTATTCCAGCACTGTCCAGGCTGGGCCTCCCACATTCTACCCTCCGTAAACGTGAGGCTGTTCAAAACTCTGCTGCTTGTACCTTATCTCGCGCTAAGTACCATTCCCGAACTTACCCCGATGTTCACCCTGATCTACACTGACTCTGGGTCAAGCAACAACTTGATTTTTAACATCTTGAATCCCCTTGTCAAACACACCTATAGTCTTAAGTGCCCCTTTGTAACTATGTCATCTTCCCCAGCCCCACAATCCTCGGAGATATCTGTACTCATCCAATACTAGGCTCTTGTGCACCACCAGCATTTGTTGGTCTCCCCTTGATGGCTCAGTTTGCAGTTTCCTCAGTTTGAACCTCTGGAAGTTCTTCTCTCGGCCTCGCCACCTTGTTTTTCTCAGTTAAGACATTTCTAAAACACCCATCCCATTGATCAAACTTGTGGCCATCTGGCTCAATATCTAATACAGTCTGCAGTTCAATGTCTCAGTTTGATTTGTAAGGTTCCAGTGACACATCTTGGGACATTTCATTCTGTTCAGGGTTCTGTGTAAATGGAGGTTCCTGCTGCTGTTGGTAAATATAGTTATTTACAGCTAGGAAATTACATTTCTTGAACATCTTTGGATGGGATGGAAACGATGAAGCTGAAGTTCAGTGAAAAGATCAAGGGGAATTCTGCAAAAACTGAATAAAACAGAAACAATGGAAGGAAGGACGTCACCCTGTGATGAAGCAGTAGTGATGAGGCAGCACAAATACAGGGCACTGACTGAGTAATTTGCCAGAGACTGGCACAGATCAGATGCCTTCTCATGTGCGTCCATTTCTGGAAGGCCCCAGATGTCCCCAGCTTTTAGTTTACCGTCTCTAATTCGTGCTGGTGTCCATGACATTGCTTAATTACTCAGGCAGTAGATTCAGACATCCTGAATAAATTACCCATCCCCAAAAGAGGGAAACCTTCAGGATCCCAGCCTGTGCACAAGGAAACCCAATTGTGCTGTTTATGCTTCAAATTGACAGTACACCCATCGTAACCCTCACACTCTCTCAAACACTTCACTGACCCCTTCCTGTTGCTCAGTCTCTTCACGGTTGACCTCATCAGCTGTGGCTGGAGATTTGGAGATTGTTTCATTTTGATCAGGTGCTGCCTCACTCTCAGATCTGGGAAGCTGTTCCTTCGGAAGTTTCCTTTTCGCTGAGTCCGGACCAGAATCGGGCTGTGTTGGAGGTTCCTGTGTTTATATTCAGAAAGGAGTTAGCAATGACCAGGCAGAAATAATGTTTCGGAAATCATAGAAAATCTGCAGTGCGGAAACAGGCCATTCAGCCCATTGAGTCCACACCGTTCCTCCAAGAGCATCCCATCCAGACGTACCCTCTACCCAACCCCTGTGACCCTGCATTTCCCATGGCTAATCCACCTCACCTACACATTCCTGAACATTCTGGTCAATTTAGCATGAACAATCCACCTAACTGCACATCCTTGGATAGTGGGAGGAAACATGGAATACCCGGAGGAAACCCACACAGACACAGGGAAAATGTGCAAACTCCTCACAGACAGTTGCCCGAGGGTGGAATCAAACCCAGGACCTTGGTGCTGTGAGGTATTACAGTGGGACTTAGGTTGCTCTAGACCTTCCTTTGAGTTAAATGGAATCCCAGGCAGTGAGAAAGTCCTTTCATCCCAAATGATCCATCGTGCTCCGGGCAAGCATCTTCCCAACCATCTTCATTCCAGCATAATCAGTACAACCTCCTATTAGTTTCAGCGTCAGGTTTAATCAGCATCCCCTTAAATGTACCTCATGTGTTGTGTGGGAGTGAGTTCTGCATTTAAACAACTTTCTGGGTAAAAAGGATTCCCCAGAATTTCAGTTTGGATTTGTTGGTGACCATCTTACATCGTAACTCAGAATGAGCCCGACAGGTAGATGTTTAAGATCTATTAACTCTGGTTAGTGACTATAGAACAGGGGCCATAGTCTCAGGATAAAGGCTTGGACAATTAGGACTGAGTCATAGAATCATACAGCACAGAAACAGACCCTTTGGTCCAGCCAGTCCATGCCAAACATGATCACAAACTAAACTAATCTCACCCGCCTGTACCTGGCCCATCATTCTCCAAACCTTTCCTATTCACCTCCTGATCCAAATGTCAGTTGAATATTGTATTGTACCCATATCCACCACTACCTCAGGAAGTTCATTCCACACGTGAACGACCCTCTGTGTACAAAGTTTGCCTCGTGTCTTTTTAAATCTCTCCCCCGTAATAGGTGTCCCCCTAGTCTTGAAATCCCCCAACCTCGGGAAAAGAAAACAACCATTAACCCTGTCTGTACCCTTCATACTTTTATGAATCTCTCTAAGGTCGCCTCTCAACCTCTGACCCTCCAGGGAAAAATGTCCCAGCCTATCCATCTTTTCCTTATAACTCAAACCTTCCATATCCAGCAACATCCCGATAAAGCTCTTCTGAACCCTCTGCAGTTTAATAATATCCTTTGTATAACTGGATGACCATGGGGAGTTACAGCACAGAAAGAGGCCATTGGGGCCCATTGTGCTCACCCAGCCATCAAACTGCTGGCTATTCTTGAGGCACTTCCCAGCACTGGGCCCACAGCCTTCTACGCTGTGGTGCTTCAATTCTAATCTTCTTAAATGTTATGATGTTTCCCACCTCTACCTTACATTTAAGTGGTAAGTTCCAGAAACCCAGCACTCTTTGGGTGAAAAAGTATTTCTTAAAGCCCTCCTAAACTCCTGCTCCTTACCTTAAATGTATGCTTTCTGGTTATTGATCCCTTCTCTAGGGGAAGGGTTTCTTTCTTGCTACCTATTCCTATATTTTGTACACCTCATTATGTTTCCCCTCAACATTCTCTGCTTAAAGGAAAATAACCCAAGCCCATCTCATCTCTCTTCACAGCTGAATTGTTACACTCCAGGCAACATCCTGGTGAATCTCCTCTGCACCCCCTCCAGTGCAATCACATCCCTCCTGTAGTGCATTGACCAGACTTCACACAGTACTTCTGCTGTGACCTAACTGATGTCTTACACAGCTCCACCTTCACCTCCCTGATATTGCATTCAATGGCTTGACTAACAAAGGAAAGTATGCCATATGTCTTCTTATCAAAATTATCTTCCTGTCCTGCTATCTTCAAGATTTATGGAGTTGCACGTCAAGGTCCCTCTGATTCTCCTCTTTCTGGGGAGCCCCCATTCATTGAGTACTCCCTTACCTTGTTGGTCCTCCCAAAATGCATCACCTCAAAATTTTCAGGATTAAACTCCATTTGCCAATTTATCTGCCCATTTTCATCATCCTAGTTTTTGGTTTTCTTCCTCAGTATTGACATTACCACCAATTTCCTTGTCATCTGCAAATTTACTGATCAACCTTTTACATTCATGTCTAGATGTGATTAATGTACACTACAAACAGCAAGGGATGAAGCACTGCATCCTGGGATATGCTATTGGACATGGGCTTCCAGTCACAAAAACACTCTTGGACCATCATCCTCTGGCTCCCGCCACTAAAGCAGGTTGGGATCTAATTTCCCAAATTACCCTGGATACCTTGGGCTCTTACCTTCTTGACCAGTCTGCCATGTGTGACCTGGTTATTACCGAAGTCATATATACTACATCCATGACACCACTCTCATCCACACATCCAGTTACATCCTCCAAAAACCTCAATGAAACTTGTCAACCCAATCTCCCCCTCACAAAGCCATGCTGATTATCCATGATTATTCTACTGCCTGCCAAATTGACTTGGCTTTTCCTCTACAAGGTCCGTGCAGCCCCCATCAATGTGATTCCACTCCACAATCCATTCCCCTGCCAAAATGGTTTCAAAAAGCACGAGCAAACTCAGTGCACCCACCACCACACCACCCCTATCCTAAAGTTTGGCTCTGTCGCTGTTCATGTGTAACCTGTCAGAATTATACAGGTCCTACCTTCCCCAGCGATGCAGGACTCTAAAGCCCTTCCTCATACATCAATGCCTTCATGAATTCTTCTGTTCTACCTGTCCATTCTTACACTCACTAACCTGCGGCACCAGCATTAACACAGTGATCAAACCTTTGAAGTCCTGCTTTTCATTCTGCTACCCAGCTCCCTAAGGTCTTGTTAGAGGACCTCATCCCTCTTTCTGCCTGTGTGTCCTGTCTCAATGTGAACCACAGCCTTGGACTGTTCACCCTCCCCTTCAGACTGTCCTGCAAATGTTCAATAACATGACAGGAACCTCTTCATTCAAAAGATTGTGAATCCTTGAAATCTTTGCCCCAGTGGATGCTCAGTCAGAGGTTGATCCAGTGTTTGGATTTTCGGGGATCGAGGGATGGGGATCCGTTTGGAAAGTGCACATTCAGCTGGAAGCTCAGCCATGATCTTATTGAATGACAAAGCGGGCTCAAGGGGCCGAATGGCCTTCTCCTGCTTCCCTCCTTTAGGATGAACAACATCTTCCTTCGGGCCGTTCCCTTCACGGGTTCACCTCAGGTGGCCCTGGCATTGGCTAATTATTTTTAGAAGAAAATAGGAAGCCAAGATCAGTAATGGGGACAACTCTGTGCCAAATTCAGGCTGAGAAGGTGTGCCATGTGTTTCTGTAATGAAAATGGAGTGACGTGTCCAGTGTTGCTAAACACAATCCTCCGCATCAATCACTCTACACTGCCTCTTACCAAAGCAACATGCATTCGTGTAGCGCCTTCAGTGTAGTAAAGTGACACCCAAGCCCTTTAGGTAAGCGTTAGCTAAGAAAGTTGGACACAGAGACGTGTGAGGAGATGTTAGGAATGGATTGTCTAAACCTTTGTCAAAAGAGCGGGTTTTAAGAAGGAGGAACACTTGGAAAGCTTTAGGGAAGGGATTCCATTGCTGAGATCTGGGAAGCTGGAGTCACAGCCTCTGGTGGTGAAGTGATGAAATTGGGGAGATGCAAGAGGCCAGCATTGGAAGAGGTCAGAAGAATTGGAGGGTTAGAGGCCCACAGGAGGTGACAGACAAAGGATTGGGAAAGGCCATTAATGGTTTCAAAGGCAGGTTGAGAGTCTTAAGACCGAAGCTTGGACCAATCAGAAGCAAATGTATATTAGAGCACACAAGGGTAAAAGGGGGAGTCGGGTATGTACAAGCTGGGATGTGACTCTCAGATGTTTGGAGAACCTTAAGCTTTTGGAAGAGGAGCTGTGGGAAACTGACCATTCCTCAGTGTGGGAGTTGGTGATGGGAGAACAAGGGCTAATGGTGAGGCAGTTGGAGGTGGACAAGCTGAGCTGTCCAAACGCAGAGAAGCTGCCAGCACAGGAGGGGGACAGATGAAGACAGAAGTGGGACCACTGCAATCTGGTATCTCCCACATCTGAACAAGCAGTGCAGGAGACACTGTCTGCTTCACTCATGATAACGATACGATGGTACAAATATTATATGATACCTGGGTCAATTACAATACAGTATGCAGTCTGTGTCCCATGCCTTGTGTCCCCATTCCTGGGCATGACATGCTATCCAGGTCTCTCGAACTGCCATTTCTTATTATTGCTGGCCATACTAAGGTGCTCGAAGAACCAAGGCCCTAAATCCTAAATAACTCAACCTTCATCAAAAAACGAAAATGACTCCTCCACCATGCGCAGGGTACAAACAAACTCCATTGTGCTGTGTGTGTATGAATTATCACAAGACTCTTTAAATTTTAACACACATCACTGACCTGTTCCTGCTGGGAACTCCCCTGGTGCTCGCCTTCCTCAGCTGTGGCCTTTGTTTTGGAATGTAGTCCGGTAACATCAGAGGCAAGCGAGAACCTGGGGGATTTTCTTCCTTCATCTCGGTCCTGTTCACTCTCTGAACTTTGAATTGATGTCAATGAAGATCTATAGTTTAATAAATCCAGACTGAAACGTTTCCTTGAAGATTTCTGTGTTTAAAAGCAGAAAGGTGATTATATTTGGCACTGCTGAACATTTGCCTCACCAAACTGTCGCTCACACTTACCCAGAGAGAGTCGTGAGAGCTAGGGGTACATTTAGACATTGTGAGAATTAAGGAGTCAAATTAAACACTGAGTCATGGGATTTTCACAACTGCCTTTGCCACCACCATGAACCAGCTAAGGATGGTTAACTGTTTATGAATGGATTTTTTCTGAATCTGTTCATTACATTTCTTTCGCATGGTAAAAGGAGGTTTATTTTTCTTTCCTTTTCCACACGACTGCCAAACAGCGGTGGTGCTGATGTATTCCCCAGCACCCACATTGTGTGTGTCTAGGTGTAGGACACAGTGAAGAAACAACGAGTGCAGAAAACTTTATTCATATTCCACCACCAGGAAGAAAGAAAACACCCGAGTGGCCAGTGACAAACAGTGCCCTCCTCATCAGAGGGCAGTGCCGAAGTGATTGAAAAAGTGAAGGTGGGGCAGAGATTAAATAAAATAGAATTAGAGGGGGAAATGAAACAGTCCAAGCCCCGCGGTGCCCACCTCTTCCTGAAAACCTCGAGAGGCTTCAGAGGAGGTTTATTTAACAGATAAAATGTCCAGCTTGTAATTGAAGGACAACCCATTCTTTTGAATTCTTTCCTCTTAAACGCTGAGCTCATTTTGGGACTCGGGATATTTTTCCTGATTTACCTTAAAAATCTGGATTTGCAAAGAACTAGTGTGCCAAGTTTCATCTGGAAGTACAGGGATCTTACGTGATCCGCTTTGTGATCAACGAGCTATGAATGCTAATGAGGGTCAGGTCAGGAAACATTAGATATTATGAAGACAACAGCAAAAGAAATTAAATGATTGGCATTGCTGAGAAATACCGAGGACAGAAGGATCGACACTTGACCTAACTTCTGAATCTCCTTCTCTAAAGCCTTCCTTGTCCCTGCCTCTGAATCCTCTTTCAACACAATTCTTTTGTCCATTCAGGCTTCTAACACATGGTTTGGTAACTTTTTTTTTCATTAATATCATCGTGAAATGCCTTTTGAAAAATTGAAAGAGGATCAAGATGGATTTCAAGTTGGGCAGGTCGGCGGTATATGCAGTTTAATGTGGAACTGTATGAAATAACACCAACTGGAAGTATGAACAGATAAAGGAAATACACCTGAAATAATAAGGTTTGAAATGCAGTTATGACATTAGAGATCTGGATATGAAGGATACACAGCCATGAAAAGTGGCAATGCAGGTAGATAAAGGCACGCAGCTCCAAGGCCTAGGCCTCACTCTCTCGGTGGAGCAGGTAAGGGCAGTTTGGCGGTCTCGTTGTAGACGCGGTTATTTTTTTTTAACGGTTTAAATTTAATTTTTTTTAAAAAATGCGCGGAGCGGACCCGGAAGCTGGTGTAGCGCAAGCTTACCTGGGAAGGTTCCTATCAAGGCGCGCAGGAGAGGAACCCGAGGCACTACAGGGGTCATACCTCCCACCCGCCCTCCTACTCTAACCTAATAATAAGACCCGTTGTGCTAACCAGGTAAGCGCTGCATTTTGCTTCTATTCTTTAGACCTAGTTTTTTTAAAGGTTACTTTCAGAGGGATGGCAGTGAAGGCAGTGCAATGTTCCTCTTGCAACATGTTTGAGGTGAGGGATGCCGTGGTCGTCCCTGCTGATTACACTTGCAGGAAGTGCACCTATCTCCAGCTCCTCCAAGACCGTGTTAGGGAACTGGAGCTGGAGTTGGATGAACTTAGGATCATTCGGGAGGCAGAGGGGGTCATAGATGGGAGCTTTAGGGAAGTAGTAACTCCAAAGATTGCAGACAGATGGGTGACAGTGAGGGGGACTGGGAGGAAGCAGCCAGTGCAGGGACCCCCTGCTGTCGTTCCCCTCAAGAACAAGTATACCGTTTTGGATACTTGAGGGCGGAACGACTTTCCAGGGGTAAGCAATGGGGTTCAGGCCTCTGGCACGGAGCCTGTCCCCGTTGCTCAGAATGGGAGGGTGGAGAAGAGCACAGCAATAATTATTGGGGACTCAATAGTTCGGGGCACAGATAGGCGGTTTTGCGGGGTCAAGAGAGACTCACGATTGTTATGTTGCCTTCCAGGTGCAAGGGTACGTGAGGTCTCTGATCGTGTTTTCCGGGTCTTTAAGGGGGAGGGGGAGCAGCCCGAAGTCGTTGTCCACATTGGCACCAACGACATAGGTAGGAAGAGGGATGAGAATGTTAGGCAGGCTTTCAGGGAGCTAGGTTGGAAGCTCAGAGTTAGAACTAACAGTGTTTTTGTCTCTGGTTTGTTACCCGTGCCACGTGATAGAGAGTCAAGGAATAGAGAGAGAGAACAGTTAAATTCGTGGCTACAGGGTTGGTGCAGGAGGGAGGGATTCCGGTATCTGGATAACTGGGGTTCTTTCTGGGGAAGGTGGGACCTCTATAAACAGGATGGTCTACACCTGAACCTGAGGGGCACCAGTATCCTTGGGGGGAGGTTTGCTAGTGCTCTTGGGGGGGGTTTAAACTAACCCTGTAGGGGCATGGGAACCTAGACTGTAGTTTTAGGTGCAGGACCTTGAATGTAGGGAGGTTAGGAACATGGCATCAATCTCGAAGGAGGGTGCCTGTAAACAGGAAAGTGGCTTGAAGTGTGTATACTTCAATGCGAGAAGTATACGAAATAAGGTAGGTGAACTTGCAGCGTGGGTAGGTACCTGGGATTTCAATGTTGTGGCTATTACGGAGACATGGGTAGAACAGGGACAGGAATGGCTGTTGCAGGTTCCAGGGTTTAAATGTTTTGGTAGGGTCATAGGTGGGGGTAAAAGAGGGGGAGATGTGGCATTGCTTGTCAAAGATAGTATTACAGCAGTGGAAAGGATGATGGATGAAGACTCGTCATCTGAGGTAGTTTGGGCTGAGGTTAGAAATAGGAAAGGTGAGGTCACCCTGTTAGGAGTTTTCTACAGGCCTTCTAATAGTCCTAGAGATGTCGAAGAAAGGATTGCGAGGATGATTCAGGAGAAGAGTGAAAGTAATAGGGTGGTTGTTATGGGGGACTTTAACTTTCCAGATATTGACTGGGAAAGCTATAGCTCGAGTACGTTAGATGGGTCGGTGTTTGTCCAATGTGTGCAGGATGGTTTCCTGACACAATATGTAGACAGGCCAACAAGAGGTGAGGCCATATTGGATTTGGTTCTGGGTAACGAACCAGGCCAGGTGTTAGAATTGGAGGTAGGTGAGCACTTTGGGGACAGTGACCACAATTCGGTGACTTTTACTCTAGTGATGGAGAGGGGTAAGTGTGCAATGCAGGGCAAGAGTTATAGCTGGGGGCAGGGAAATTATGATGCGGTGAGGCATGACTTAGGATGCATGGCTTGGAAAAGTAGGCTTCAAGGGAAGGGCACAATCGATATGTGGAGCTTGTTCAAGGAGCAACTATTGAGTGTCCTTGATAAGTATGTACCTGTCAGGCAGGGAGGAAAGGGTCGTGTGAGGGAGCCGTGGTTTAATAAGGAATTGGAATCCCTTGTTAAAGGGAAGAGTAAAGATGAGGCGTGAAGATTCAATTGGGGCGATTGAGAGTTATAAAGTAGCCAGGAAGGATCTAAAGACAGAGCTAAGAGCAGCAAGGAGGGGACATGAGAAGTCCTTGGTTGGTAGGATTAGGGAAAACCCAAAGGTTTTCTATAGGTATGTCAGGAATAAAACAATGACTAGGGTAGGAATAGGTCCAGTCAAAGATAGTAGTGGGAAGTTGTGCGTGGAGGCTGAAGAGATTGGGGAGACACTGAATGAATACTTTTCATCAGTATTCACTCAGGAACAGAACATTGTTGCCGATATGAATATTGAGTCACAATTAATTAGAATGGATGGCTTTGAGGTATGTAGAGAAGAAGTGTTGGAAATTCTGGAAAGGGTGAAAATAGATAAGTCCCCTGGGCCTGCTGGCATTTATCCTAGGATTCTCTGGGAAGCAAGGGAGGAGATTGCAGAGCCATTGGCCTTGATTTTTATGTCCTCGTTGTCTACAGGAATAGTGCCAGAAGACTGGAGGATAGCAAATGTGGTTCCCTTGTTCACAAAAGGGAGTAGGGATAACCCTAGTAACTATAGGCCGGTGAGTCTCACTTCTGTTGTGGGCAAAGTCTTAGAGAGAATTGTAAGGGAGAGGATTTATGAACATCTGGATAGGAATAATGTGAGCAAGGATAGTCAGCATGGTTTTGTGAAGGGCAGGTCGTGCCTCACAAACCTTATTGAATTCTTTGAGAAGGTAACTCAGGAGGTGGACGAGGGTAAAGCGGTAGATGTGGTGCATATGGATTTTAGTAAGGCATTTGATAAGATTCCCATGGTAGGCTACTGCAAAAAATACGGAGGTATGGCATTGAGGGTGCGTTAGAGGTTTGGATTAGGAATTGGCTGGCTGGAAGAAGACAGAGGGTAGTAGTTGATGGTAAAGGTTCATCTTGGAGTGCAGTTACTAGCGGTGTTCTGCAAGGATCTGTTTTGGGACCATTGCTGTTTGTCATTTTTATAAATGACCTGGAGGAGGGGCCAGAAGGTTGAGTGAGCAAGTTTGCGGATGATATGAAAGTCGGTGGAGTTGTTGACAGTGAGGAAGGATGTGACAGGTCACAGCAGGATATAGATAAGCTGCAGAGCTGGGCAGAAAGGTGACAAATGGAGTTCAATGTAGGTAAGTGTGAAGTGATTCACTCTGGTAAGAGTAACAAGAAGATGGAGTACTGGACTAATGGTCGGATACTTGGTAGTATGGATGAGCAGAGGGATCTTGGTGTCCATGTACACAGATCTCTGAAAGTTGCACCCAGGTTAATAGTGCTGTGAAGAAGGCATATAGCGTACTGGCTTTTATTGGTAGAGGAATTGAGTTCCGGAGTCCTGAGGTTATGTTGCAGTTGTATAAAACTCTGGTGCGGCCGCATCTGGAGTATTGTGTGCAGTTTTGGTCGCCATACTATAGGAATGATGTGGAGACACTGGAAGGGGTGCAGAGGAGGTTTACTAGGATGTTGCCTGGTATGGTAGGAAGATCATATGAGGAAAGGCTGAGGCACTTGGGGCTGTTTTCATTGGAGAAAAGAAAGTTTAGGGGTGACTTGATAGAGGTGTACAAGATGATTAGGGGTTTAGATAGGGTTGACAATGAGAACCTTTTTCCACGTATGGAGTCAGCTATTAGGAGGGGGCATAGCTTTAAATTAAGGGGAGGTAGGTATAGGACAGATGTTAGGGGTAGATTCTTTACTCAGCGAGTCGTGAATTCATGGAATGCCCTGCCAGTAGCGGTGGTGGACTCTCCCTCTTTATGGGCATTTAAACAGGCATTGGATAGGCATATGGAGGATAGTGGGCTAGTGTAGGTTAGGTGGGCTTAGCTCGGTGCAACAGAGGGCCAAAGGGCCTGTACTGCACTGTATTTTTCTATGTTTCTATAAGGGAGAATAACAGGATGAATTAAATTCTCACTTTGTGGTTGGTAGTGTAAAGTATTCTATCTCTGAGAATTTATTAAATCTGTACAAGACATCGGCTAAGGCAATCTTTGATTCTGATGTTAATGTTTTGGTTACTGTAACACAGGCAACTGTCTGCTGTATAAAATCTGCTCCTCTGGGCCTTCATGTGGCAGGTGTCTGAAACCTGGTTTGTCCCAATCCCCCTGACCCAACCTCATGCCTCTCTTTAAAACGTGCAAACAATGAGCAGGGTGGGTAACATCGGCTGCACATTTTTGTCATGATAATAATTGGGCTGCATCTTCGACCAGTCAGAATGAACAGGGCCAACCATCTGAGTCAATGCACCAGGGCGTGCAGTGGTCTTCGGTGTGCCTTCAGTTCTGAAATGATCAGATAGCCACTGCTTCAATTTGGCCAGCTCTCCGTATTGTTGGTGATCACAACGGGAGCTCGATGATCCCTGAATAAATCGACCATCAGTAAAAGAGGAAACACTTGCAACACACGCAGGGTGTAAATAAATTCCACTGAGCTGTGCACAGATGTTAGAGAGCTGCACCACCCCAGTCCCACATCTTCAACCTTTTATACTCAAGGATTGCTGAGCCCTTTAGCACGTGGAGCTCCAGGTTTGGTCAGGTCTGTGATTACCTTTGAGTTTGAGGCAGGTTTAGTGAATTTAGATTCATCTTGGTCTTTGTCAGCTTCCAACTTTGACCAGTCCAGAGTGTGATGTCTTGCTGAACGTTTCTGCAATGATAAGAGAAAGTTTCAGAAATGCTGCATGCAGTTTTCTCTGACTGTACAACCCCTGCTACAATGACCAAGACAGAGCCATCAGATCGAGACCATATTTATGCTTTCGAGACCGTGTGTAGGCATTGAGCAGTGTGGGAGTGCTGGCTGCACACCCCACTCATTAGAAGATGCTGTGATTCCTGAGTCAGTTCCAATCGGAATGTACAGATTGTGTCCCCCTCCTTACTGTCCATTTCTGGTCACAATCAGATGCCCAGACCTCTCATGGTGCCCTGATGCAACAGAAAGAGACACCGTGAATAAATCAAACTTCACCAAAGGAGGGGAAAGTCCAAAATCACACCTGGGGACAAAGCTACCTCACTGAGCTTGAATGTACAGAATCACTGCACAGCTTTCCCATCCTTCCAACTTTGGATAATCAGGGATCACTGCCTCCTTCCCATTGAATCAGGATGTTTGGCTTCATCAGCTGCAGGCCCAGCTGACGCTGAAGGATTACCTTGTGCTTTAAGGCCTTTTTCAGAATTGGATGATCTGCCTCTTTCATTGAACCTGATGATAATTTCTTGACTAAATCCAGGGTGGGATCGCTGTCTGAAAGATCCTGAAGAGAAGAATACGATTACATGTCGCACAAAGCATTCAGCTTTGAAATCATTTGGGTATTGATTCCTCCCAAGAATATACTAAATAAATATGATTGCTGTAGGATCAAAATAAACAAAGATGAACAGTTCATATTGCTGAGATTGCAGGGACAACCAAATCGAAAATGATATTTTCAGAGAAAGGCACATCCTCATGTTAACTTGAGTTGAAGACAGGATATTTACAGTTCTGTTGGAAGCACAGAGTGTCTCCCAGTTTGGATCTGTAACCCTGCAGTCTACCTGCTTTCCCTTGGTCACATGACCAGACCCTGGCCATCCACTGCAGGTGGTCAGAATCTCTGCACTGCATGGAGGAAGCCTTAGAGCTCAGTACAGCTTGAACAGAATGCTCTCCATTTGTAAAGCCTTAAGCCAGATCCTCCCTACTCTGTGCTGTGGTGTGTGTCAACTCGCCGGCTGGTTTGCCCAGTGAACCGGGCCATCTGCCTGGTATCTAGAACCCTCAGAATCAGCACCAAGAGCTCTGCGCAGTGAGAGATATTTGAGATCTTACTCTTTTCAGGACATGTGGTGTCATCTCCAAGTGCCTTGTGCTCTGGGAAGTGGTGCCTGTGAGTCACACAAGTGATCTGGACTCAGGAATATGGAGGGGGATTTCAAGATTTGTGGCTGGCATCAAGTCAGGACAGAGAGTTACTGTAGAGGACTGCCACAAAATACCAGGAGGAATAATAAGCTCGACCACTAAGTGGATAAGGTATCGATTCTTTTCTGAGCCTGTGTTTTGGCAGTGGGAATGAAGGAGTTATAATTCCTTGGAGAGTCTGAATCTAAACAAAGTGAAGGAGCAAAGGGATTGAGAGGGACTGATTTATAGCTGTCCCATAGTGACAGCAGAGCGAGCAGGCAATTCCCGGAGTGGCAGTGGAGTGGGCCGGAGCCGGAGCTGGAGTGGTGGCTGAGTGTGTCCTGGATGGAGACCGGCCCCTAGAGGCAGCATGGCCTGGTGTTCTGGGGCTGGCAGGCACCAGCTCATGTTGGAGAGAGGTTGGAACTGAAGTACTTTATGGTCACTTTCCAGGATCTTTCTGGAATTTTTAAACCCTCTTTGCATGCTGAACTCAGTAACAGCACTTAAAGTATCTGTACCGAGGTACTCTGTATCTGAGATGGCGCTGAGTGGTGACATTACAAACCTTTCACTGCATTCATTCAAGTGCAAGTGACAAGAAAGGCTCTTCTATTCTAGGACAATGAAAATGCGAGGAAAACTCAGGGGTTCATTGCTGACTGTTCAGTTCAAAAGGGGGTCTGCATGATTCACTGCAACTCCAGTATTGACAGGGACAGATCTGGAGTTGGCAGGCTCCTTACTGCTCACCAACCCAGCAATGTCTTCCCACTGATGGTGATGTTTGGATGGCCTCCAGCCACTACGTGGAGAGAACAGATTCCTCCCTCCTCACAGCCAGGGCCTCTGGAGCACCATTGGAAGAGAACCATGCCCCCTCAGGAGTAATGTCAGCCACATCTCTCCACCCACATGTTTCTCCAGAGCATGTGCAGCCAGATGCTCGCCATCTGTTTAAGATCCATTGGCTTCCTTTAGGTGGGATCGTGTATACCTGAAACCTGGTTACCACTGACAGGCGTGACACCAGGGAGCAGTGTGGGAATGCTGCCTGAATGGGTTTAATAGGCATGTGCGGTTCACATCTCACCCTCTGCATGGCCATTGCTGGATACAATCAGATGCTCAGCTCTTTCCATCTTTAATTATCGTCACTGATCCACCTGTTGTTTAATTAATCATCCAAGGGAACAGACCAAAAAATAAATCAACTTCTACCACAGGAGATAAAAGTCCAGAATCTCACCCAGAGGACAAATAAACTGCATTCCTGACCACAACCCACTTACAACACCATAAATTACTGACCGTTTCCTCATGTTTATTGTAAATTTCATCAGTTGTGTTTTCACTGCTGAGATCTCCACTCGCATCTGCAGTGCTTTCTCGATCTGAACTTGTCTTTGATGAAGAGTTCAATTCTGACCATTCCTGGTCAGGAGATCCAGCCGAATATTTCTACATTTAAAAAAAAGTTGATCTTTTCACAATGCTTTCATCTTTTCCAAACACCCTTCCCCATCTCCTACATTGAATAAGACAGAGCTATCAGCTCTAGGATCTGTTTCCCCATTAGGAAGTTGGTATCCGAGGTAACAGCTGAGCAATGGCTCTAGGTGAGTGATCCCCCATTTCCCGGGTGATGAACGTTCATTGTGAACGCAGAACCCTTTTAACAAATCTGCTCATTGTCTTTCTTGTACGTGGTAAAGGGAGGTTTGTAAAATGGACAGAATTAATTACACATTGGATTGGAGTTTTATCTCGAGTGTTGAAGATGGTTAATGAACTCGGGCTGTTCCTGTCGACTCATTTCAGGTGATTACCAGACAAGTAACTCAGATTCTAGCCATCATTCAGAAGTACAAAGATTGGTGCTGGTGCTGGTGAAGAATAGCCCAGAAAAATAGGCTTTCAGGCAGAAGTTCAAAATATTGCTGAGAGATAGTTTGTGTATAAACAGACAGAGATCACTGGTATTCATGAAAGTACATGATTTGGTTAACAACTTGATTTTCAGGCCAAACAATATTGGGCAAATTTTTCCCAAATACTTCATGCGGAAAAGAGCCTCTGAGATGGCTCTTGATCTGCAAACCAATTTACCTCACTGTGACCATAAAACATAGAACATAGAACAGTACAGCACAGAACAGGCCCTTCAGCCCATGATATTGTGCTGACCATGTCAGGGAATTGAAGCACATGATGGGATATGACCACCCGGAGGCTGCTTAAAGAAATGATTGTCACTGAGTTGCCTGGCAACACTCATTAAAGAGGCTGCACAGCATTTCTACATCTAATATTTGAGCAAACACCCCCTTTCTGAATGGCCGCGAGGAGGAAACAAGTCATTCGGAGAATGTGCGGACCACAGATGCTGGAGATTTCAAAGTCGAGAGTGTGGTGCTGGAAAAAGCACAGCAGGTCAGGCAGCATCCGAGGTGCAGGAGAATCGACATTTCCTGATGAAGGGCTTTTGCCCGAAATGTCAATTCTCCTGCTCCTCAGATGCTGCCTGATCTGCTGTGCTTTTCCAGCGCCACACTCTTGACATTTTCGGATTTCGGGCACTGCTTGTCCGATAGAATCAAAATTTGAAGAGATTAAGAAGATTGGCCCTATGTAATACGTCCTCCAGCAGTCACCATGTGTCCAACACCATCCCTGCCCAAGGCAGTCAGTTCACCTTCTTCAAAGAGGCAGTGGGGGGAAAGGGGATTCGCTGGTCAGCTTTATCACCTCTGGAGCTAACCTGCTTTCTCAAGATACTTGTCCCCACCTCCTGCAGGAATGAGGTCTTATTGAGAGAGTCTTGTGAAGTGTCATGGTGGAATTGCTGATACTCTCTGTGTGAGCTTTAAGTTGCAGATAAACAGGGAATTAATGACCATAAACAAATACAGTGAATGCTAAAGAAACTCAGCAGGTTTGGTAGCATTGTGGAGACAGAAAGGCAGCACTAATGTTTCAAATGCGGTACGATTTCTCTTCAGAACTGAAAACTGTTGGAAAATAATTGTTATAAATATTTTTGGTAGGTGCAGAGGAGAAGGAGGAGGAGGAGGAGGAGGAGGAAGAGGAGGAAGAAGAAGAGGGCAGATGCTGGTGAAGAAGGGCTTATGCACGAAACGTCGATTCTCCTGCTCCTCGGACGCTGCCTGGCCTGCTGTGTTTTTCCAGCACCACATTTTTCAAATCTGGTCTCCAGCATCTGCAGTCCTCACTTTTTCCCAGATGCTGAGGAGGCCTACTGGTCTTCCTTGAAATGAAGCCTGCATCCACCACTCCTGCCCTTCAGCTACCTGAGCTTGTTCTCACTTCTCCTTCAACTCATTTCATTTTCTTCAAGTTAGGACATATTTCATTCTTTGTTTTAACCATGGATTCTTGATTCCCTGAGTAGCCACAGGATGTGCCTTATTCCACAGCTGACAAAGCTGCCCGAGACCACAATGCCAAGGAGGAAGCATGCTGAAGCAGCCCCTGCCATTGCTGACCGGACCCAGAATGGTGCCACCATGCCGCCCACCATCTTTGGACTGTGGGAGGAAACCAGAGAACCCTTTGCCTCTGCCAAAGCCATCTCATCGCCACCGAAACTCCATCCGCCACCAAAGCCAGGAGACGGGCCCACTCTCGAGGATGTGGGCCCATTCTCAACTTCTGAGGACCAAGGGACCATCCAAACTAACTCCTGAGAGATCGTTCAATCTGCCATCGTTGCAGACTCCACCAAACCAACCAAAGGAAAAGAACAGACTCCAATTCATTTTCGGCAAACCGTTGCTCAAGGCACAACCACCGTGGCCATGAGGAATGGAATGGATCCGCAGCTCAACAGCTCCCTGCAACCTCTCTCCACCATTGTGGTGGCGGCAAGATGGAAAAATGAATTTGATTTAAAAGTTAACGGAAGAAAATTAAATTTTAAAAGAAGGATGAAGTCAGTCATGTGAGAGGGAGCCAATGGGCCTGGAGCCTGAACACCTCATACCCTGCCACCTCCGCCATCTTGAATTCCATAACATCAGAAACTGACTGCACTACGTCTGTTATCTATTTCTTGTACATTCTCTATCATCTCCCCCATCCCTCCCACCAATCCCTTGCTAGGTCTCATTTGTGTCATGTTCATTTTGCTTTCATTAGAAAGGACGCATTCTTTCTCTTTTGCACCAGAATTAACACTCATTTTACATCTCTATTTCTCTTTCATTACCAGTAACAACCCCTTTAGTTTTTTGCATTGGGCTTCTATACCATCTGCCGCCTTGTTCCTCTTCTGCCTCTGTCAAAATAATTTTAAAACAGCTTTCTAACACCTTTCAGCTCAGAAGAGGAGTTGTGCTGGATTTGAAATGTTAACTCTGTTTCTCTCTCTGCTGAGACTGCCAGACCTGCCGAGTTCCTCCAGCATTTTCTTTATTTGCTTCGGATTGCCAACATTTGTGGTATTTTGCTTTTACTATAGCTCAATGACCATGAGAGGAAATAAAGTGACAAAGACATAACAGAGAAACATCTAGAATTTGAAGTAATAATGAAGAATAGACAAATTGCTCTGAGGTTTTGAAGAAATGCAGTAGAGTTAATACATTTGGATTCTTAAACGATCTTCAATATGGTCCACCACCCAATACACTCTTGATTAATGTCAAAACACATGGAATCAGGAACAAAGAACAGTAATGATACCTATCAGGCAACAGATGGGAAGAGGTGGTCCATAGGGATCAATCCAAACAGCATTGTTATCCATCAGGTACATTAGAGAGTTTAATCTCAGGTGTAGGAAATTATAATTTTGAATTTTGGGCATTATACCACATTGAGAGTGATATAATAAAAATGAAGGAATTAAAAAAAAATCAAGGCACCATTAATAATTGTTGAAATGAGAGTGTAAACTATAAATTAATTTTAGTATATGTTATTGTGAGAGGGTACAGTTTGATAGAGCAATAACAATGGAACAAAGGAATCAACAAATGCAGATTCACATTTTCAAACATTCATTCACCAGCTAACATTTATTCTTGTCATTTTTATTACCCTTTAGAAGATGCAAGTACCACAATCTTAAATCTTTGCAGCTCATGTGGTGCAGGTGCATATATTTTTCATTGGGAGAGACATATATGTGATATATTCCCAGTTGAGGATACTGAAGGAGAACTTTAAGGTGGTGGTGATTTTTCGTGATAGTTGATGAAGATTTACAAGGTGGTGTTGAAGGAATTCTCCCAGTGTCTGCGTGGGTTTCCTCTGGGTGCTCCGGTTTCCTCCCACAGTCCAAAAATGTGCAGGTTGGGTAAATTGGCCAGGCTAAATTGTCCATAGTGTTAGGTGCAGGGGTAAATGTAGGGGAATGGTTCTGGGTGGGTGCACTTTGGCAGGTCGGTGTGGATTTGGTAGGCCGAAGGGCCTGTTTCCACACTAAGTAATCTAATCTAAAAAAGATGTGCAGGTCAGGTGAATTGGCCATGCTAAATTGCCCATAGTGTTAGGTGCATTAGTCAGAAGGAAATTGGTCTGGGTGGGTTACTCTTTGGAGGGTTGGTGTGGACTGGTTGGGCCTAAGGGCATGTTTCCACACTGTAGGGAACCTAATCTGATGGATACATTTTAACCAGGAAGGGAATCAAGGGTTATAGGGATCAGAGGTAAGGATTATCGGATCAGCCATGATTTCATTGAATGGCACAGCAGACTTGATGGGCCAAATGGCCGACTTCTGCTCCAACAGCTTATGCTCTTACAAGAGAGAAAGAAAGTGAAGGTTATTCTGTTAGGGTTAATGCAGGTCGATGAAGAGAGGTCCATTTGCACTGCAAATGACACATGCATCAGCCAAGTCCAAAGTACTGTGAACCGTGTAAATAGTGAGGCTGCAACGAGTACCACATCATCTCTAGTCAGATCATTGTACTTTTTATTGCATTGTAACCAGTAACCCAGTCTCCTGCCATTCACATATCCTGCAATTCCTTCTCACCCTCCTTAGGGCAGGGTTGGAAATATTTCAACCACCCCATCCAGTTGAAGGGGATCTCCCTCCTCTTCTTTCTGCACCATTACCTTGGTAACACCCTCGGGACATATCATAGAATCCCTGCTGTGTAGAAGCAGGCCCATTGAGGTGGAAGTGGGAACTACAGATGCTGGAGATCTGGGTGGTGCTGGAAAAGCACAGTAGGTCAGATGCAGGAAAATCGACATTTCGGGCAAAAGCCCTTTATCATGAATGAGTTTTTGCCCGAAATCTCGATTTTTCTGCTTCTCTGAAGCTGCCTGACCTGCTGTGCTTTTCCAGCACCATTCTAATCTTGATTCGGCCCACTGAATACATACAGACCGCTTAAAATGTATCCCACCCAGACCCACCCTGTTCCTGTAACCCTGAAGTTGCCATGGCTAACCCACCTTCCAGCACATCCCTGGACACTATGGGCAATTTAGCATAGTCAATCCACCCTAATCTGCATATCTTTGGACTTTGGGAGGAAACTGGAGCAGTGAGAAAACCCACGCAGACACGGGGAGAATACTCAAACTCAACATCGGCAGTCCCCCAAAGATGGAATCAAACCCAGGTGCTGTGAGGCTGTCGTGCAAACCACTAGCCACTGTGCCGTCCTGTATCAATGCCCTGAACACACTGGGTACTACAATGGAAAAGCAATCTGAATATAGAAGGTTCAGAGGGAAAGTGAACAACAAAGAGAAGTAAAGAGGGGGAATGCAAAGACACTGGCAGCCAACACATGACAGAATCCTAAAGTCTTCTGTAGGAATGTGATTAGGAAGAGGGTAGGAAGAGGAAAAGCAGGCTCTATTATGAATCAATATGCATAGAGGCAATGAGAATAGATGGGGTGTCAATAATTTGCAGCTGCCTTTACCAGGGAAGAAGATACCATCCAGAGCACAGTAAAAGGTGAGATAATGAGTCCACCAAAAGGTTTAACATTGATAACAAGGTGGCAGTAGCTAGATTGTCTGTGATTAGATTTGATAACATTCTAGGAGTGGGCAAGATGAATCCAAGGATTCTGAGGGAACAGGATTTTCCAGTCTTTCCGGTACTTTGAACAATGGGATAACAGTTGCAAACAATTGCAAAAAAAATCTATAGTCGTAAACCCAACAATTACAGGTCAGTCAGTTAAAGGAGGTGGTGTGGAAACTTGTAGAAACAATAATCTGGTGCAAAATTAATAATCTATTGGACATATGCAGATTAATTTAGGAAAGCCAGCCTCAACACCGTTTGCTATAATTTTGTGAAGAAGTAGCAGGGTGATGAGGGCAATTCCATGGAAGTGATGTCCATGGAGCTCCAAAATGCATTTAATATGGTATTGCACACAGAGCTATGAGCAACACAAGAGCACAGCAAATAAAAAGGAGAAGTGCAGATGAGCAGTGGCTGTTTGACACACATTTTTATCTGACACAAAAATCTTTTGAAGACCAATTGATCAGGATTTAGAGCCTGCATTTCCTGTGAAAATGAAGGACAGGGATGGCCAGTTTCGGGAACCTTGGAGGACAAGAGAATTTGAGAGCTTATTCAAAAAGAAAAAGGAGGAAGCAGAAGGCAGACAGAGCCCCCAAAGAATACAAACATAGCGGGCAAGAACTCAAACAAGGAAATGGTAGGGCTAAAAGGGGCCACAAAATGTCTTAGGCAAACAGGACTAAGGAAATCCCAAGACATTTTATATATAAGGAGCAAGAAGGTAGCTAGGGAAAGCAGAGGCCCATTCAGGAACCAAGGAAGAAATTGATGCATGGAACCGGAAGGAGTGGGAGAGCTCGTCAATGGATTGGTATTCACAAAGGAGAAGGACATGGTGGATGATGAGTCTTGGAAGGGTTATGCTGATTTTCTACGGCAGGTCAATACAAAAAAGGAAGTAATGTTGGGCATTTTGAAAATTATTAAGGTTGATATGTCCCTATGACCTGCTAGAATCTATCCCAGAATACTGAGGGAGGCAGGTGAGGAAGTTGCTGGGACATTGCATGGCATCTTTGTACCCTCTTTAGTCACAAGAGAGGTCCCAGAGGACTGGAGAATAGCCAACGCTGTTTCCTTTTTTAAAGTGGAGCAACAGTGATAATCCAGGAAATTATAGGCTAGTGAGCCTTGTGTCAGTGAGAGGGAAATTATTGGAGAAGATTCTCAGGGCC
Organism: Hemiscyllium ocellatum; assembly: GCF_020745735.1. Classification (NCBI taxonomy): domain Eukaryota; kingdom Metazoa; phylum Chordata; class Chondrichthyes; order Orectolobiformes; family Hemiscylliidae; genus Hemiscyllium; species Hemiscyllium ocellatum. The sequence continues at coordinate 103,317,127 of NC_083407.1, read as the reverse complement.
AGGATTTACTCACATTTAGAAAGCAAGGACATCTTGGTGATAGGCAGCATGGCTTTGTGTGGGGAAGGTTGTGTCTCACAAACGTGATTGAATCTTTTGAGGAAGTGACAAAGATAATCGATGAGGGCAGGGTGATGGGTATTGTCTACATGGACTTTAGTAAGGCCTTTAACAAGGTCCTTCATGGCAGGCTGATACAAAAGGTGAGGTCATGTGGGAACCAGTGAGCTGGTAAGATGGATACAGATATGTCTCTGTCGCAGAAGATAGAGAGTAGCAGTAAAAGGGTGTTTATCTGATTTTGGATATTAAATTCCACCTGCTGTTGCGGTGGGATCTAAACCCAGGTCTCCAGAACACAGATTTGGAATCATTGCCCAATTACGTCACCACTGCACCACCAGATGTGCTGCCTTTAAGTTGCCTCACTGGTATACAAAACCCACATCTTCTAGCCCACTCCTTTACAGGCCATGAGAGTGCTGAGCATTTAGTCTGCACAGCCCACAGATTATACTGTTACATATTGTTATACTGCCCAGAGCACACCTCAACCCCTCTCATCCACCCCATGTCCAATTCCAAGTTTAATCAGAAATCCACGGCTTTTAATCTGCAGCCTCTAGTTATATTTGATAAAAAAAACCTGCTGATCAATGATCCGAGGCAGTTACTCAAGACACACTTGGTTCAGTTAAACAACACCAAAAGATGATAAAACTCTGAAGTGAGGCTGAGGTGGTAATGAATAAACTGCATTGTGCTGGGTCTTTCCAAAATCACCACAACACACACACACACACACACACACACACCCTCAACCTCTGACAGATTTTAGTTACCCTTTCTTTTAGTAACTCATTTCACTGTTGGATTATTGAAGTTGGATCCCAGTTTGGGCAGTTAATAATTATCTGAGCTTCTGAAGATGGTGACAGGCTCTCTGTTGCTTTATTTTGGTTTCTATCCTCCTGTGGAATTACAAATGTTGCTGATGAGGGGCTCAATGTGTTCACATCACACTTCATTGTCTTGGTAAATATCCCTGATTTCACAAATAAAAGGAGAGAATTTAATTTCTTATATATTAAATGGGATGTGAGCAGCATTGAGCAGTTGTTGCCCATCCCTGATTGCCCTTGAGAGGGCAGTAGTGAGCCAACATCTTGAGCTATTGAAGGGCAGGGCTGCAGGAATACCCACAGTTCAGTTAGAGAGGGACATACAGATTTTTGATGCAGCGACAGGGAAGGAGCACTGATTGGTTCCAAGTCACTATGGAGTGTGGCATTTATTCATCATTAACCAGACCTCGCTAGAGCCTTGTTCCAAACATGTTTAAACAAGTTGAATTCAAGAAGTGAAGAGAGAGTTACTGCCTTCTCATTGCCGATGTCTTTAATTTCTTTTTTAATGCTTTCCCTTGCACCATTCCTACTGTTTGGTGCCTACATACAAGTCCCACCAATGTTTCTTCTCCTTGACATTTCACTCACTCCCCAAGAAATTCCAAATTATGATTTTCCAAGCCAATATCCTCCCTTAATGGAGATGTTACCTCACCTCCGTTACCTATTTGTCAGCCTTTCCATAGATTGAATACCCCGGACAGTTCAGTTTCCATCCTTGTCTCCATAATTACAACTATACCTGTACCGTGGATAATGTTTTGCACTGGTTGCATTGTTAGAGACTTGCAATAAGCATACGGATGTGATTATGGACAGCATTAATCTACCTCGAGACTGGACAAACTGAACTGGCTATAACACTGGAGGAGGAATTCTTGGAATATATATCGGATTTGTTTTAGACTCCTATATTGACAAACCAACCACAAACCAGATGATACTAGACTGTTTATTGTTCAATGAGAATGCATTCACTAACAATGTTGTTTTGTAGAGTATGTCAGGGATAAAATGATCGAATTGCAAACGAAGATGGAGAGTGAAGATGTTGACTCTGAAACAAGGGTCCTGAAGTGTAAGTAAAATGGAACTACAAAAGGTATACGCACCATGGTGGCAATGATGCACTGGGGAACCTCACTACAAGAGTTGAATGTGGATCGGCCATGGTTAATATTGATGGATTACACATGTGAATTACAGCAATGATAAACTCTTGAATCAGCCCAAATAAAAAACTAGTAATACGGTGAAACAAGGCATCACAAAAAAATTAAGAGGAGGCTTTCAACAGAAAGAGGACACATGAAAGAACAGCAGAAAAATCAGCAAGCCTGATGACTAGGAGCAGTTTAGAATTCAGCAAAATAGCACAAGAGTGGATCAATAGGGAGAAAATAAAGTTTCACAGTGAACTTGCAGGGAACATAGAAATCTCTCAGAAACAGATGAGGGGAGTCCCTTTGTCTACACCATGTAACCTGACAGGCTAAATACTCAAAGAATCCATCCATCTAGCCCACTCTTTCACAGTCTAGCAGAGCACTTGGTGCTTCAGTCTGCACAGCCCACACATGACACTGTTACACAATGTATACATCAAAGACTGCACAGAGCACATCTCAAACCCTCCTTCCCATCTCATGTGCTGCTCCAAATATTAGCAAAAATCCTGGTCTTTCAATCCACTCCTGTAACTATACTTGAGAATTAAACTGCTGATTAATGATCTGAGGCAGTGACCCAAGGCACCCTGGTTCAATTAAACAATAATAAAACACAGAAATAACACTAAGGGGGTTATTAATAAACTGCTTAGTACTGCACATTTGCAAAATCACTATACACATGCCCAGCCCATTTAGTGATCCTTCCTATTGGTTACTCATGTCACTGTTGTCTTGTTGAAGTTTGGGCAGTTAATAATTACCTGAGCTGCTGAAGCTGGTGCAGAGCTCTCTGCTGCAACTCTTTGGTTTTTGTCCTCCTGTGGATTTACAAATGCTGCTGCAGATGGTCTCAATGTGTCCACATCCACACTTGGTCGTCTTGAAAAATATCCCTGATTTGATAAATAAAGAAGAGGAGATTTGTTTACTTATACAGTAATGGGATGTGTAATAACTGCACAGAGGCCGGTATCCTGTCACCCAATCACCCTTTATTTACTTGTGGACAGTACACGGGCTGTGGCCAGTCAGCTCGGAGTCAGTCCCCAGAACTGAGGAGACTCCAACCTCCTGTTTACACTGAGCAGCCAAGGCTTTCCTGATTGGGATTGTTAACCTGGGCCAATCAACGAGATCAACCTGGCTCCAATCACTACATCCCTCCCCCACTAAGTCCCGGGAATGTAGGCCTTGATTTTCGCTTGTAGCTTTTCCTGTAAAGTTTACACCCAGGTCAGGTTCCTCTGGCTCAGACTCTGACACGGGCAGCGTGTATCTAACTGTAACCCTCCTCTTGCATCTGGAGTGTCTTGGGGGAGTTTCTGCCTCTTCTTCCAGTGGTAACAGTATTGAGGCTGTCTCCATCTCAGATTCTGAGGTTTCCTCGACAGTACACGGAGGGAGAGATCCTACTGTTTCCATTCGGCCTTCTGCCAGCTCTGAGGGACCAGGCATGTTTTACTCCTGACCCATTTGTGAGGTAACAGCTTTCAGGTGATCCACGTGTTTGCTCAGGGCTGTATCACTGAGCTGAACTTGGTAAATCATGGGACCTGACCTCGCATCAACCTCGCCTTGTACCAATTCAGGGCCATTTCATGGCTCTGACACCAAACCTCGTCCCCTGAGTTAAACTGTTTCTCTCGCTTAGGGGCAGCATGTGGCTGGTATTGTCATTCCAGCTGCCATTTTACCCTCACCCCAAGGTCTGTGAATATCAGGGTTAACCCATTGTGGAGTCTTCTCCCTGTCATCAACTCTGCTGGAGTTATCCCTGTTGTTGTGTGGGGTGGTCCTATAATTGAACAGGAACTGGAATAGTTTGGTGTCAATGGAGGCTGATGGCTGCTTCTTTAAGCTTCCCTTCAATGTTTGGACTGCTCTTTCCGTAGACTGTTGGACAATGGATCATATTGAGCTGTCCTTATGTGCCAAATGCTGTCTGACTTCCAGAAATATTTGAATTCCCTGCTGGTAAATGACGTCCCATTGTCTGTGACTGATACTTCTGGGAGTCCGTGCATCGTGAGCGATGCTCGCAGTTTCTCAATCGTCATCCCCTAGTTAGCCGAACGAACTGTCTGCATGTCCAACCACTTTGGATGGGCATCCACAATGATCAGGAACATTGAGCTCATGGAAGGACCTGCACAGTCACCATCAACTGAGTCCAGGGTTTACCTGGCCATTCTCACGAATATGGGGACGCTGCTGGTGGCAACTTTTATCCTTGTTGGCAATTTGTGCACTGCCCCAACCAACACTGCTATGTAGGCATCTAGCCCAGTCCACCAGACATAGCTTCTTGCGAGAATCTTCATCTTGGAAACCCCTGGATGACCCTGGTGGAGTCATCTTCACTCAGGACAATCACACTTGCTCCCCACTGTCATATGCCATTCTCTACAGTCATCTGGTCTCTCCGGGTCCAGAAAGGTTTCAATCCAGGTTGTGATGGCCCTTCTGTTTTCCCCGTTACCACCACCATTTTAGTTTCACTAGGGCAGGATCATTTTGTGTCCACAGTCAGATATTGTCAGCAGTGACTGGAAGGGTGACCAGGAGATTTAAAGCCAAAATGGATTTTTCCAGGGGAGAAACTGCTGGTGGGGTATCGGCCAGTGGGAGGTGGCTTAAGGAATCCACATTCGGCACTTTGTTTCCTGAATAGTGCTCTACCTTATACTTGTATGCGCTGAGAATAAGGGCCCAATGCTGAATTCTAGCAAAAGCTACAAGCAGCATCATGTTGTCCACCTTCAGTAGCCCAAGGAGGGGTTTATGATCTGTGACTATGACCAATTCTTATCCATAAAGGTACTGGTGGAACTTTCCTCACTGTGGGGTGGCACAGTGGTGAGCACTACTGCCTCACAACACCAGGGTCCCAGGTTTGATTCCAGACTTGGGCAACTGTCTGTGTGGAGTTTGCACATTCTCCCCTTGTCGGCATGGGTTTCCGCGTGGGTGCTCCAGTTTCCTCCCAAGTCCAAAAATGTGCAGGCCAGGGGAATTGGCCATGCTAAATTGCCCATAGTGTTAAGTGCATCAGTCAGAGGGAAGTGGGTTACTCTTCAGAGGGTCGATGTGGACTTGTTGGGTGGAAGGGCCTGTTTCCACACTGTACGGACTCTAATCTAATCAAAGGTGACCACCAAACCTTCCTTTTCTCTTTGGTCATATTTGCGTTTGGCCTTCCTTCTCTATCTGGGCATGTGTAGGTTCAGCATCAGCCAAAGTCTGGCATACACTGTCGGGCATTTCTCCCCATTGCGCCACTGATGAGCCAGCACCACCCTGATACTGTACAGGGGTGCATCGCAAGACAGCACTACCTCTTGTTTCGGATCGTAGTGGGCCAACTCCTCAGATGATAATAGCTGCATTTTCACTTCCCTAAAGGCTACTTCTTGGCTCCCTGACCATTTCCAAGGCTGACCCTTTTACAAGAGCAGGTGTAAGGGTGCCACCATGGAGGCCGGGTCATGTAGGAATTTTCCATAATAATTCACCAATCCAAGGAAAGACCTCAGCTCCGGGATAGACATGGGAGCTGGGGCTCCTTTGATAGACCTCACTTTCTCTTCCAATGTGTGTAACCCAGATTTGTCAACTGTCTCTCCCAGGTAGGTCACTTGTGGTGCCTGGAACACACATGTTTTCCCTTCTTAGGTGTGTGCCCACCTGGAAGAAATGTTTAAGCACCGTGTCCAAGTTCTCCACATGCTCTTTATGGGTCTTCCCTGTTATTAGTACATCATCCCGATAAATGGCAACCTGGAGTAATCCTTGGTCCGCTGGAAAAGGGTACAGGCTGATGATCTCCCAAAAGGCAGTCTTGTATATTGGTATAAACCCTGATGGCTATTAATTGTAGTGTACTTCTGGGACTCCGCGCAATAGCAGGGAGGCGTGGTTCATGTCCGGCTTCAAAACAGGCAGCCCCTCTGACAACTTTACGTACAATTCCTCTATGTGAGGGATAGGGTATTTATTTATCCAGCTGTGAAATGCCATTTACTTAAAATCCCTACAAAAGGTGAACTGAGCAGTCAGGCTTCACAATCAGTGCTGCCCATTCTGCAAACTGCACTGGGTTGATAATTCCTTCGCTCTTCAGCCCCTTGTATTTTGTCTGTCCTTTTGCCTGCAAGGCAATTGGCACCAGGTGGGCCTTGCAAAACCTCAGAATTGCTTCCTGGTCAACATGTAAGGTTGCTTTAGACTCTTCGATAGTCCCAAGCCCTTCCTGAAATACTCATGGGCATTTCACGAGGACTTCTATGAGGCAGCCATTTTCTAATCAAAAAGTGTTGAGCCAATCCAGGATAATCTTTCTCAATCAATTCTGCCCCAATAGGCCTGGGCCTAAACCTTTTACTACCATCAGTATTAATTCTTCTCACAGGCAACCAGAACCAAAGTCAAACCCTTAATCCGCAACATTTGCTCAGTGTTTGTTCTCAGTCTGGCTGAGGTATTGCACAAGCTTAAGGACTGGAGTCCTCAGCAAATCTCATTAAAGACCACTTCTGCAACCACAGATAGAGCTGCAGAGGTATTGACCTCCCACACATGGGAACTGAGTGACCATTTAATCAAACACTAACTTTAATCCATTCTGACTTGGACATCACTCAGCGATTTAATTTTTCCGACCCACATGTATGGGGACTTTCCTGGGCAGGTGCTCTCCTGAGTACCAGCCTACTCAAGTCAGGCCTTGTAGGACTCCTTTGCTATCTCGAGTCTGCGTTCAGGCAGCACCTACAATGGCCTCCTGTCCCAGATCCTGAAGAACATTTTAGCCACTTGCCTGAGGCTTGGTTTTGTTGTGGGGTTTTGCTGTGGGCTGGCCCAGGGTTCCTCTGCTCAGGATATACCCTGAGTGAGGTTCTGCGATTGTCTACACTCAAGTGGTATTTCCCAAGCTCAGTTGGACAGGTGAGGGTGTCCACTTCCACTGGGATGCCCTGCAGCCCCTGTGCTCCACTTTCTGCATTTTCTAATGACAATGCCAGCTGCAGTGCCTGATTGAAGTCCAGTTGGGCTTCAGCTAGTAGGCACTTCTCATTAATCCCACATCCCAAACAGTCTCTTAGCATCTCATCCAGAGTTAACCCAAATTCACATGCCTCTGCCAGTCATCTCAACCTCGTTAAAAATCCTGATACAGATTCCCTCAGTTCTCTAACAGTCGAGTAACACCGACAGCATCTCAAAATTTGAGGAGGTTTGGGATCAGGATCAACTCTGTCAATTCTTGGAAGATGTTAGTATCTGCTGCCTCTGGGAAAGTTAAGCACTATACGACTGAAAATGCTGCAGGTCCGCAAGCGGTCTGAAGGATTACTCGTTGTTTTTCATCTGCCCCGATGTCATTTGTCTGGAAAAAATATTGCATTCTTTCCACATACTCGGACTATTCTTGGACAGCAGGATCAAATCAGTCAAGCTTCCCAAATAAAGGTATGATACAGAAAAGTTTATCCCAACTCTAAGGTGACTGTTGCAAATGAATGCTCTTCAAGTACGTACTGTATTCTCCCATTTTCAATGAAATAATTGCAGAGGCCAATATCCCATCATCAAGTCAGCCTTTATTGACTTGGCAAGGCACACTGACTGTGGCCAGCCAGCTCGGAGTCTGCTGCCTGAACTGAGAAGATTTTCATGGTTATTTTTAAAAATGGATCTGGAGAGGCCCAGGCTGCTTCAGCAGACCTGGGTAGGCCCAGGCTGCTAGGGCAGAATTGTGTAGGCCCAGACTCCGAGGGCAGAATTGTGTAGGCACAGGCTCCTAGGGCAGAACTGGGTAGGCTCAGGCTGCTAGAGCAGAATTGGGTAGGCACAGGCTGCTACGGCAGAATTGTGGAGGCCCAGGCTGCTAGGGCAGTCCCAGGCTGCTAGGACAGGGCTGGGCAGGCCCAGGCTGCTAGGGCAGAATTGGGTAGGCCCAGGCTGCTACAGCAGAATTGGGTCAGCCCAGGCTGCTAGGGCAGTGCTGTTAGGCCCAGGATGCTACAGCAGAACTGGGTAGGCCCAGGCAGGAGCATAGCAACAACAGCAGCAGTTCACATCATCCAAAAGAAGAAACAAAACAAAATGGCAGCAGTCTTCTTCCTCACAGCAGTAACTGGCTGTGGGCAGCCAGCTTGGATTCAGTCACCTAACCTGAGGGGATTCTCGTGGTTATTTTGCTAAGTCACCTGGGCTCAGGGGATTTCAATCTCCTGGTTATACTTTTTTCTTCTAATAAACTGCCACATTACTGCCAAACAGCAGTAGTTCTCAGTGGTGATTTCCTTTTATTTTATTAAACAATACAGTTTATAAAACAGTTAACATTAACAACTGTATACAGAGAAACAGCAATTTTACAAGGGAGAGGAGCAACAAAGCCAGGCTCCAAACCCCACCACTCAATCAGCTTTCAGGAAATGAGGTCAAACCTTAAAATCCCTTCTCATGGTTATTTAGGCCAGCCAGGGCTTTACTGACTGGTGTAAGGTAAAACCCCAATCAAGGACCTTGTAGTCAACAAGGTCCACCTGGTTCCAATCACTACAGGACGTGAGTACCATTGAGCATTTATTGCCCCTTCCTGATTACCCTTGAGAGGGCAGTAGTGAGCCACCATCCTGAACTGCTGCAGGGCAGTGCTGAAGGAATACCCACAGTTCGGTTACAGTGAGAAATCCAGATCTTTAACCCAGCAACACAGATGGAACACAGATTAGTTCCAAGTCAGCACAGTGTGTGGCATTTATTCAGCAGTAACCAGACCGCACTAGAGCCTTGTTCCAAACCTGTTCAAAAGCGTTGAATTCCAGTCGTGAAGCAAGAGTTACAGTCTTCTTATTGCCTGTGTCTTTAATCTCTTGCTTAATGCTATCTCTTACCACTGCCACTGTTTGGGGCCTATATAGATGAGATTACTTACAGTGTGGAAACAGGCCCTTCAGCCCAACAACTCCACACAGATCCGCTGAAGTGCAACCCACCCAGATCGGGTGCAGTGGATGCAATAGATGATGTGTGTGGAGGTGCAGGTGAATTTGTGGCGGATCTGGAAGGATCAGAGTGTTTAATTCAACAATAACCAGACCTCACGAGAGCCTTGTTCCAAACATGTTTAAATGAGCTGAGTTCCTGAAGTGAAGTGAGAGTTATTGCCTTCTCATTGCAGGTGTCTTCAATCACTTGTTCAATGCTGTCCCTTACACCACTGTTATTGTTTAGAAGTCTATATACAAATCCCATCAATGTTTCTGTCCCTCAACATTTCACTCGTTCCCAAAGAAATTCCATGTTATGATTTTCCAAGCCAATATCCTCCCTTAATGATAATGCTTCCTCACCTCCTTTCCCTATTTGTCTGTCCTTCCAGAATCTTGAATACCGCTGACATTTCCTGTTCCATCTCTGTTTAACCTACAGCCACAGCTCCGGAACTGCAACTATCCCATAATCCTGGATATTGTTTGGCATTGGCTGCATTGTTAGACACATGCAATCATTACAAGAATGTGATATGGGGAGCATTAACTGACCTCTAGATTGGACTGCCCAAACTGGCAATAAAATATGTGGAGGAGGAGTTTCTGGATTAAAATTCTGATGCTTTTTAGACTCATTCATTGAGAAACCAATCAGAGATCAGGTGATCCTAAAATGTTTGTGGTGCCATGAGGATGGATTAATTAACAGCGTTGTTTCCTGGAGTCTGTTAGAGAAGAGATAGCAGAAAATGATAGAATTGTTCATTAAGATGGAGAGTGAAGATATTGACTTTGAAATGTGGGTCATAAAAGGGAACTATGAGATTTGGGGATCTGAGTTGGCAATGATGGATTGGGAAATCTTACCAAAAGAGTTGGCAGTGGATAGGCTACTGTTAACATTGATGGATTGTACACATGAATTACAATGATTCCTCACACTGACTTAGCACAAACATAAAGCTAGCAATGTGGCTTAACCACGCAATGGAAAATAAACAAGTTGGGAGGTTTTCGATTGGAAGAGGAGATGGAGAAGCTCAGTTAAAAATCAGCAAGCAGGAGGACTTGGAGCAGTTTCGAGATCAGCCAAAACCACAACAGAATGCAGTAGCAGGGGGAATAATAATTATGATTCAAAACTTGCAGCGAACAAAGAAAACTCCGAGAAACTTATTAGAGGATTCCTGTTGTCTCCAGCATGCACTTTGACAGGCTCTGTATTCAAAGGTTCATCCATCTAGCCAACGCGTTTACAGACCATGAAGTGGTTGGTGTTTCAGTCTGCTCAGGCCACACATTACACTGTGACACATTATATACATGAAAGACTGAACAGAGCACATGTCAAATCCTCTCTCCCACCTGCTCCAAATATTGACAACAATCCAAGTCATTCGATCTGCTGCCTCTAACTATAATTGATAATAAATACCATTTAGTGATCTGAGGCAGGAACTCAAGAACACCCTGTTTAAATGAAACAAAGCAAAAGAAAATAAAACTCTGAAATGACGTTGAAGAAATTATGAATAAATTCCATTGTGCTACACACAAACCCTGACACAACAACTTCAAACAGGTTTTACTGATATTCCCATTGGTAACTCTTTTCAATGTTGAATTATTGATGTGCGATCCCAGTTTGGGAAGTTAATAATTACCTGAGCTGCTGAGGTTTGTGCGGTGCTCTCTTCTGCATCATCTTGGTTTTCATCCCCCTCTGGATTTACAAATGCTGCTGATGAGGGGATCAATGTGTTCACATCCACACTTCGCCGTCTTGATAAATATCTCTAGTTTGATAAATAAAAAGAGAGGATTTGTTTTCTTGTACATTAATGGGATGGAAACAACATTGAACATTTATTGCCTCTCCCTGATTGCCCTGGAGGGACAGTAGTGAGTCACCATCTTGAACATTTCCAGGACAGGGCTTTAGGAATACCCACAGTTCAGTTTGAGAGGGAGATACAAGTCTTTGATGCAGCAACAGGGAAGGAACACACATTGGTTATTATTAAACAAAATACTGTGCTGACTTGGAACCAGACTGTTTGAGAGTCTATATACAAGTCCCATCAATGTTTCTGCTCCTCAACATTTCACTCACTCCCCAAAAATTCCATGTCATGATTTTCCAAGCCAATATCCTCCCTTAATGCCAATATTACCTTACCTCCTTTCCGTACTTGTCTGTCAATCCATTATCTTGAATACCGTTGACATTTCCATTTCCATCTTTATTTAACCTGCAGCCATATCTCCGTAATTGCAACTATACCAGAACCATGGATACCTTTTGGCATTGGCTGCATTGTTAGACACATGCAATAATTGCAAGAAAGTGATCATGGGTAACATTAACCTAACCTGAGATTGGACAGCCCAAACTGGCAATAACACTGTGGAGGAGGAACTCCTGGATTTACAGTCTGATGCTTTTTCAACTCATTCATTGAGAAACCAATCAGAGATCAGATGATCCTAAATTTTTATTGTGTTCTGAGAATGGATTATTTAACAGATTTGTTTGTGAGAGTCCGTTTGCAAAGAGCAAACGTAAAATGGCTGAATTGTTTATTAAGATGGAGAGTGAAGATATTAACTTTGAAATGTGGGTCGTGAAATGTAACTCTAACTATGAGGTTTGGGGATCTGAGTTGGCAATGATGGATTGGTGAATCGTACCAAAAGAGTTGGCAGTGGAAAGGGTTCTGTTAACATTGACGGATTGCATGCATGAATTACAATGGTCCCTCACACTGACTTAGCTAAAACATAAAGCAGGCAATGTGGCTTAACCATACATTAGAATCACAACATAATGATGGAGACTTGTGATTGGAAGATCAGCTAAAAATCAGCAAGCCTGAAGACTAGGAGCAGTTTAGAAATCAGCAAAATCACAACCGAATGCATTAGTTGGGGGAATAATAATTATGACTGAAACATTGCAGGGAACATAGAAAACTCAGGGAAACCTATAAGAGAATTCTTGTTGTCTCCACCATGCACACTGACAGGCTCTGTATTCAAAGGTTCATCTATCTAGCCCACCCTTTTACAGACAATGAAAGGCTTGGTGTTACAGTCTGCACATCCCACACATTACACTGTCACACATTGTATACATGAAAGACTGAACAGAGCACATCTCAGACCACCCCCTCTTCCACCCCATGCCCTGTTCCAAATATTGATAAAAATCTAGGTCTTTCGATCTGCTGCCTCTAACTATAGATTAGATTCCCTATAGTGTGGAAACAGGCCCTTCAGCCCAACAAGTCCACACCAACCCTCCAAAGAATATCCCACCCAGACCCATTTCCCTCTGACTAATGCACCTAACACTATGAATAATTTAGCATGGCCAATTCACCTGCCGTGCACATCTTTGGATTGTGGGAGGAAATTGGAGTAACCGGAGGAAACCCATGCAGACCCAGAAAGAATGTGCAAACTCCACATAGACAGCCACCCTTGGCTGTAATCAAACGTGGGACTCTGGTGCTGTGAGGCAGCAGTGCTAACCACTGATCAATCGTGACACCGAATAATAATTGATAATAAAACCAAGAGGGATCTGAGGCAGTAACTCAAGAACACCCTGATAAAATGAAACAAAACCAAAAGAAAATAAAACTCTGAAATGACGTTGAAGAAATTATGTATAAATTGCATTGTGCTACACATACACCCTGACCCAACAACCTCAAACAGGTTTTACTGATAGTCCCATTGGTAACTCTATTCAATGTTGAATTATTGATGTGTGATCCCAGTTTGGGAAGTTAATAATTACCTGAGCTGCTGAGGTTTGTGCGGAGCTCTCTTCTGCATCATCTTGGTTTCCATCCCCCTCTGGATTTACAAATGCTGCTGATGAGGGGTTCAGTGTGTTCACATCCACACTTCGTCGTCTTGATAAATATCTCTAGTTTGATAAATAAAGAGAGAGGATTTGTTTTCTTGCACAATAATGGGATGGAAACAACACTGAGCATTTATTGCCTGTCCCTGATTGCCCCGGAGAGGGCAGTAATGAGTCACTATCTTGAACTATTCCAGGACAGAGCTTTAGGAATACCCACAGTCCGTCAAGGGAGGAAGATCCAGACCTTTGACCAAGCATCAGGGAAGGAACACAGATTGGTTCCAAATCAGCACGATGTGTGTCATTTATTTAGCAATAATCATTCCTCACTTGTACTCTGTTGCAAATATGTTGAAAAGTGCTAGATTCCTGACGAGAAGAGAGAGTTTCGGCCCTCATAATACCTTTGTGTTTAATCCTCTTGTTTACTTCTTTCTCGTTCACCGCGGCTACTGTTTCAGGCCTATATACAAGTCCCACTAAAGTTTCTGCACCTTAGTAACACATTCACGCCACAAAAAATGTCATGTTATGTTTTTCTAAAACAATATCCTCCCTGACTGACAACACTAGTCCCCCTCCTTTCCCTATTTGTCTGTCCTTACAATATATTGAATACCACTGAAGGTTCAGGTTTCCCTCCTTGCAGTTAACATGCACTTCACTCTCCATAATGGCAACTATTTTATAACTGTGGATATAGTTTTGCACTGGTATCCTTGTTAGACACATGCAATAAGTGTATGGATGTGATGATGGGGTGACAACATTAGTCTAACTCTAGACTGGATAAATGGAACTACTGGAGGAATAATTCCTGGATTATATATCTGATGGTTTGTCGACTCACACATTGAGATATCAACCAGAGATCAGATGATCAGAGGCTGTTTATTGTGCAGTGAGAATGGATTAATTAACAAGGTTGTTTTTCTGGAGTCCGTTAGCGAATAGCAAACATAAAATGATACAATTGTTTGTGAAGATGGAGAGGAAGACATTGACTCTGAAACCAGGATCCTGGAATGTAAGCCAAGGAAACAGTGAGGGTATGGGATTTCAGTTGGCACTGATGGATTGGGGATCGTACTGAAATAGGTGGCAGTGGTTAGGTAATGGTTAATAATGAAGCATTGTTTACATGAATTTCAATAATTATTGATATTATTTTAGGACAAATATAAAACAGATGATGTGACTTTATCATGCATTACAAAAAAAAGTTAAAAGATCTTTTGGTTGAAAGAGGAGATATAAATAATCAGCAGAAAAACTAGCAATCCTCGACCTCAGACGAGGAGCAGTTTGGGATGGAGCAAAATAGTCCAAAAGAATGGATGAATGGGGGGACAATAATCTTGCAGGGACCATAGAAAACTCTCAAAAACAGATGAAGGGATTCCTACAGTCTCACCGATCACCCCAACAGGCTCCATGTTCAAAGCTTCATCCATCTAGTCCACCCCTTTACAGATCATGAGAGTGGTTGGCTTTTCAGTCTGCACAGCCCACACATTACACATTACACCCATAAAAATCAGCAAGCCTGAAGACTAGGAGCAGTTTAGAAATCAGCAAAATCACAACAGAATGCATTAGTTGGGGGAATAATAATTATGACTAAAAACTTGCAGGGAACATAGAAAACTCTGAGAAACTTAGAAAGAATTCTTGTTGTCTCCACCATGCACTCTGACAGGCTCTGTATTCAAAGGTTCATCTATCTTGCCCACACTTTTACAGACCATGAGAGGGCTTGGTGTTTCAGTCTGCACTTCCCACATATTACACTGTTATACATTGTATACATGAAAGACTGAACAGAGCACATCTCAAACCCTCTTTCCCACACCTTGCCCTGTTCAATGTATTGACAAGAATTAAGGTGTTTTGATCTGCTGCTTCTAACTATAATTGACAATAAAATGCCAAGAGTGATCTGAGGCAGTAACTCAAGAACATCCTGTTTAAGTGGAACAAAACCAAAAGAAAATAAAACTCTGAAATGATGTTGAAGAAATTATGAATAAACTGCATTTTGTTGCACACACAAACCCTGACCCAACAACCTCAAACAGGTTTTAATGATATTCCCATTGGTAACTCTATTCAGTGTTGAATTATTGATGTGCGATCCCAGTTTGGGA
Organism: Hemiscyllium ocellatum; assembly: GCF_020745735.1. Classification (NCBI taxonomy): domain Eukaryota; kingdom Metazoa; phylum Chordata; class Chondrichthyes; order Orectolobiformes; family Hemiscylliidae; genus Hemiscyllium; species Hemiscyllium ocellatum. The sequence continues at coordinate 103,302,022 of NC_083407.1, read as the reverse complement.
AGTTAATAATTACCTGAGCTGCTGAGGTTTGTGCGGAGCTCTCTTCGGCACCATCTTGGTTTCCATCCCCCTCTGGATTTACAAATGCTGCTGATGAGGGGCTCAATGTGTTCACATCCACACTTCGCCGTCTTGATAAATATCTCTAGTTTGATAAATAAAATAAAATAAATTGTTTTCTTGTACATTAATGGGATGTAAACAACACTGAGCATTTATTGCCTCTCCCTGATTGCCCTGGAGAGGGCAGTAGTGAGTCACCATTTTGAACTACTCCAGGACAGGACTTTAGGAATACCCACAGTTCAGTTTGAGAGGGAGATCCAAGTCTTTGATGCAGCAACAGGGAAGGAACACACATTGGTTATTATTAAACAAAACACTCTGTGCTGACTTGGAACCGGACTGTTTGGGAGACTACATACAAGTCCCATCAATGTTTCTGCCCCTCAACATTTCACTCACTCCCCAAAAATTCCATGTTATGATTTTCCCAAGCCAATATCCTCCCTTAATGCCAATGTTACCTCACCTCCTTTCCCTCTGTGTCTGTCAATCCATTATCTTGAATACCATTGACATTTCCATCTTTGTTTAACCTGCAGCCATATCTCCGTAATTGTAACTATACCAGAACCATGGATATCTTTTGCCATTGGCTGCATTGTTAGACACATGCAATAATTGCAAGAATGTGATCATGGGTAACATTAACCTAACTCGAGATTGGACGGCCCAAACTGGCAATAACACTGTGGAGGAGGAACTCCTGGATTTACAGTCTGATGCTTTTTAGACTCATTCATTGAGAAACCAATCAGAGATCAGATGATCCTAGAATTTTTATTGTGTTTTGAGAATGGATTAATTAACAGCTTTGTTTCCGCAAGTCCATTTGCGAAGAGCAAACATAAAATGACAGAATTGATTATTAAGGTGGAGAGTGAAGGTATTGACCTTGAAATGTCGGTTGAGAAATGTAACTAAAAGGAACTATGAGATTTGGGGATCTGAGTTGGCAATGATGGATTGGGAAACCTTACCAAAAGAGTTGGCAGTGGATAGGCTACTGTTAACAATGATGGATTGTATGCATGAATTACAACAATTCCTCACACTGACTTAGCAAAAATATAAAGAGAATAATGTGGCTTAACCATGCGTTAAAAAATAAACAATTATGGATGTTTTTGATTGGAAGAGGGGATATAGAAGATCAGCTAAAAATCAGCAAGCCTGAGGGCGAGGAGCAGTTTAGAAATCAGTAAAAAGCGCAACAGAATGCATTAATAGGGGGAATAATGATTATGACTAAAAACTTGCAGGGAACATAGAAAACTCTAAGAAACGTTTTCGTGGATTCCTTTTATCTCCACCATGCACTCTGACAGGCTCCGTATTCAAAGTTCATCCATCTAGCCCACCCTTTTACAGACCATGAAGCGCTTGGTGTTACAGTCTGCACAGCCCACACATTACACTGTTACACACTGTGTACATGAAAGACTGAACAGAGCACTTCTCAAACTCTCTCTCCCATCCCATGCCCTGTTCCAAGTATCGACAAAAATTAAGGTCTTTTGATCTGCTGCTTCTAACTATAATTGACAATAAAATGCCAAGAGTGATCTGAGGCAGTAACTCAAGAAAACCCTGTTTAAGTGGAACAAAACCAAAAGAAAACAAAACTTTCAATTGACGTTGAAGAAATGATGAATAAACTGCATTGTGCTGCACACACACCCTGACCCATCAACTCAAACAGATTTTACTGATATTCCCATTGGTAACTCTATTCAATGTTGAATTATTGATGTGCGATCCCAGTTTGGGAAGTTAATAATTACCTGAGCTGCTGAGGGTTGTGAGGAGCTCTCTTCTGCATCATCTTGGTTTCCATCCCCCTCTGGATTTACGAATGTTGCTGATGAGTTCACATCCACACTGCGTCGTCTTGATAAATATCTCTGATTTGACAAATAAAAAGAGAGAATTTGTTGTCTTCTACGTTGGTGGGATGTGAACACTATTCAGCATTTGTTGCCCTTGAGAGGGCAGTAGTGAGCCATCATCTTGATCTGCTGCTGGGCAGGGCTTCAGCAATACTCACAGTCTGTCAAGAGAGGGAGATCTGGATCTTTGACCAAGCATCAGGGAAGGAACACAGATTGGTTCCAAGTCAGCACTGTGTGTGTCATTTTCTCAGCAATAATCAGACCTCACTAGTACCCTGTTCAAAATATGTTCAAAAGAGCTAGATTCCTGAAGAGAAGTGAGAGTTTCGGCCCTCATATTGCCTAAGTGTTTAATCCTCTTGTTTAATTCTTTCTCGTTCACCGCTGCTACTGTCTCAGGCCTATATATAAGTCCCACTAAAGTTTCTGCACCTTAGTAACACATTCACGTCACAAAAAATGTCATATTATGTTTTTCTAAAACAATATCCTCCCTGACTGATAAGCAGTAAGTGTACGGATGTGATGATGCGGTGGCAACATTCGTCTAACTCTAGACTGGATAAAAGGAACTCCCAGTAACACCATGGAGGAATAATTCCTGGATTATATATCTGATGGTTTGTCGACTCACACATTGAGATATCAACCAGAGATCAGATGATCAGAGGCTGTTTATTGTGCAGTGAGAATGGATTAATTAACAAGGTTGTTTTTCTGGAGTCCGTTAGCGAATAGCAAACATAAAATGATACAATTGTTTGTGAAGATGGAGAGGAAGACATTGACTCTGAAACCAGGATCCTGGAATGTAAGCCAAGGAAACAGTGAGGGTATGGGATTTCAGTTGGCACTGATGGATTGGGGATCGTACTGAAATAGGTGGCAGTGGTTAGGTAATGGTTAATAATGAAGCATTGTTTACATGAATTTCAATAATTATTGATATTATTTTAGGACAAATATAAAACAGATGATGTGACTTTATCATGCATTACAAAAAAAAGTTAAAAGATCTTTTGGTTGAAAGAGGAGATATAAATAATCAGCAGAAAAACTAGCAATCCTCGACCTCAGACGAGGAGCAGTTTGGGATGGAGCAAAATAGTCCAAAAGAATGGATGAATGGGGGGACAATAATCTTGCAGGGACCATAGAAAACTCTCAAAAACAGATGAAGGGATTCCTACAGTCTCACCGATCACCCCAACAGGCTCCATGTTCAAAGCTTCATCCATCTAGTCCACCCCTTTACAGATCATGAGAGTGGTTGGCTTTTCAGTCTGCACAGCCCACACATTACACATTACACCCATAAAAATCAGCAAGCCTGAAGACTAGGAGCAGTTTAGAAATCAGCAAAATCACAACAGAATGCATTAGTTGGGGGAATAATAATTATGACTAAAAACTTGCAGGGAACATAGAAAACTCTGAGAAACTTAGAAAGAATTCTTGTTGTCTCCACCATGCACTCTGACAGGCTCTGTATTCAAAGGTTCATCTATCTTGCCCACACTTTTACAGACCATGAGAGGGCTTGGTGTTTCAGTCTGCACTTCCCACATATTACACTGTTATACATTGTATACATGAAAGACTGAACAGAGCACATCTCAAACCCTCTTTCCCACACCTTGCCCTGTTCAATGTATTGACAAGAATTAAGGTGTTTTGATCTGCTGCTTCTAACTATAATTGACAATAAAATGCCAAGAGTGATCTGAGGCAGTAACTCAAGAACATCCTGTTTAAGTGGAACAAAACCAAAAGAAAATAAAACTCTGAAATGATGTTGAAGAAATTATGAATAAACTGCATTTTGTTGCACACACAAACCCTGACCCAACAACCTCAAACAGGTTTTAATGATATTCCCATTGGTAACTCTATTCAGTGTTGAATTATTGATGTGCGATCCCAGTTTGGGAAGTTAATAATTACCTGAGCTGCTGAGGTTTGTGCGGAGCTCTCTTCGGCACCATCTTGGTTTCCATCCCCCTCTGGATTTACAAATGCTGCTGATGAGGGGCTCAATGTGTTCACATCCACACTTCGCCGTCTTGATAAATATCTCTAGTTTGATAAATAAAATAAAATAAATTGTTTTCTTGTACATTAATGGGATGTAAACAACACTGAGCATTTATTGCCTCTCCCTGATTGCCCTGGAGAGGGCAGTAGTGAGTCACCATTTTGAACTACTCCAGGACAGGACTTTAGGAATACCCACAGTTCAGTTTGAGAGGGAGATCCAAGTCTTTGATGCAGCAACAGGGAAGGAACACACATTGGTTATTATTAAACAAAACACTCTGTGCTGACTTGGAACCGGACTGTTTGGGAGACTACATACAAGTCCCATCAATGTTTCTGCCCCTCAACATTTCACTCACTCCCCAAAAATTCCATGTTATGATTTTCCCAAGCCAATATCCTCCCTTAATGCCAATGTTACCTCACCTCCTTTCCCTCTGTGTCTGTCAATCCATTATCTTGAATACCATTGACATTTCCATCTTTGTTTAACCTGCAGCCATATCTCCGTAATTGTAACTATACCAGAACCATGGATATCTTTTGCCATTGGCTGCATTGTTAGACACATGCAATAATTGCAAGAATGTGATCATGGGTAACATTAACCTAACTCGAGATTGGACGGCCCAAACTGGCAATAACACTGTGGAGGAGGAACTCCTGGATTTACAGTCTGATGCTTTTTAGACTCATTCATTGAGAAACCAATCAGAGATCAGATGATCCTAGAATTTTTATTGTGTTTTGAGAATGGATTAATTAACAGCTTTGTTTCCGCAAGTCCATTTGCGAAGAGCAAACATAAAATGACAGAATTGATTATTAAGGTGGAGAGTGAAGGTATTGACCTTGAAATGTCGGTTGAGAAAAGTAACTAAAAGGAACTATGAGATTTGGGGATCTGAGTTGGCAATGATGGATTGGGAAACCTTACCAAAAGAGTTGGCAGTGGATAGGCTACTGTTAACAATGATGGATTGTATGCATGAATTACAACAATTCCTCACACTGACTTAGCAAAAATATAAAGAGAATAATGTGGCTTAACCATGCGTTAAAAAATAAACAATTATGGATGTTTTTGATTGGAAGAGGGGATATAGAAGATCAGCTAAAAATCAGCAAGCCTGAGGGCGAGGAGCAGTTTAGAAATCAGTAAAAAGCGCAACAGAATGCATTAATAGGGGGAATAATGATTATGACTAAAAACTTGCAGGGAACATAGAAAACTCTAAGAAACGTTTTCGTGGATTCCTTTTATCTCCACCATGCACTCTGACAGGCTCCGTATTCAAAGGTTCATCCATCTAGCCCACCCTTTTACAGACCATGAAGCGCTTGGTGTTACAGTCTGCACAGCCCACACATTACACTGTTACACACTGTGTACATGAAAGACTGAACAGAGCACTTCTCAAACTCTCTCTCCCATCCCATGCCCTGTTCCAAGTATCGACAAAAATTAAGGTCTTTTGATCTGCTGCTTCTAACTATAATTGACAATAAAATGCCAAGAGTGATCTGAGGCAGTAACTCAAGAAAACCCTGTTTAAGTGGAACAAAACCAAAAGAAAACAAAACTTTCAATTGACGTTGAAGAAATGATGAATAAACTGCATTGTGCTGCACACACACCCTGACCCATCAACTCAAACAGGATTTACTGATATTCCCATTGGTAACTCTATTCAATGTTGAATTATTGATGTGCGATCCCAGTTTGGGAAGTTAATAATTACCTGAGCTGCTGAGGGTTGTGAGGAGCTCTCTTCTGCATCATCTTGGTTTCCATCCCCCTCTGGATTTACGAATGTTGCTGATGAGTTCACATCCACACTGCGTCGTCTTGATAAATATCTCTGATTTGACAAATAAAAAGAGAGAATTTGTTGTCTTCTACGTTGGTGGGATGTGAACACTATTCAGCATTTGTTGCCCTTGAGAGGGCAGTAGTGAGCCATCATCTTGATCTGCTGCTGGGCAGGGCTTCAGCAATACTCACAGTGTGTCAAGAGAGGGAGATCTGGATCTTTGACCAAGCATCAGGGAAGGAACACAGATTGGTTCCAAGTCAGCACTGTGTGTGTCATTTTCTCAGCAATAATCAGACCTCACTAGTACCCTGTTCAAAATATGTTCAAAAGAGCTAGATTCCTGAAGAGAAGTGAGAGTTTCGGCCCTCATATTGCCTAAGTGTTTAATCCTCTTGTTTAATTCTTTCTCGTTCACCGCTGCTACTGTCTCAGGCCTATATATAAGTCCCACTAAAGTTTCTGCACCTTAGTAACACATTCACGTCACAAAAAATGTCATATTATGTTTTTCTAAAACAATATCCTCCCTGACTGATAAGCAGTAAGTGTACGGATGTGATGATGCGGTGGCAACATTCGTCTAACTCTAGACTGGATAAAAGGAACTCCCAGTAACACCATGGAGGAATAATTCCTGGATTATATATCTGATGGTTTGTCGACTCACACATTGAGATATCAACCAGAGATCAGATGATCAGAGGCTGTTTATTGTGCAGTGAGAATGGATTAATTAACAAGGTTGTTTTTCTGGAGTCCGTTAGCGAATAGCAAACATAAAATGATACAATTGTTTGTGAAGATGGAGAGGAAGACATTGACTCTGAAACCAGGATCCTGGAATGTAAGCCAAGGAAACAGTGAGGGTATGGGATTTCAGTTGGCACTGATGGATTGGGGATCGTACTGAAATAGGTGGCAGTGGTTAGGTAATGGTTAATAATGAAGCATTGTTTACATGAATTTCAATAATTATTGATATTATTTTAGTACAAATATAAAACCGATGATGTAGCTTTATCATGCATTGCAAAAAAAAGTTAAAAGATCTTTTGGTTGAAAGAGGAGATATAAATGATCAGCAGAAAAATCTCGCAAAGTCGCGACCTCAGACGAGGAGCAGTTTGGGATGGAGCAAAATAGTCCAAAAGAATGGATGAATGGGGGGACAATAATCTTGCAGGGAACATAGAAAACTCTCAAAAACAGATGAATGGATTCCTACTGTCTCTCCGTTCACCCCGACAGGCTCCATAATCAAAGGTTCATTCATCTAGCCTACCCCTTTACCAACCATGAGAGTGCTTGGCGTTTCAGACTGCACAGCCCACACATTACACTGTTACACATTGTATATGTGTGACAGGGACTGCACAGAGACACCACAGTGATCTGAGGCGGTAAGTCAAGACCACTCTACTTAAATTAAACAAACCCAAAGGAAAATAAAACTCTGGAATGATGCTGATGGGGTTATGAATAAACTGCACCACGGTGTGCATGTACAAAATCACTGCTCACACCCCCTGACCCATCAACCTCAAACAGGTTTTACTGATATTCCCATTGGTAACTCTATTCAATGTTGAATTATTGATGTGTGATCCCAGTTTGGGAAGTTAATAATTACCTGAGCTGCTGAGGTTTGTGCGGAGCTCTCTTCTACATCATCTTGGTTTCCATCCTCCTCTGGATTTACAAATGTTGCTGATGCGTGCCTCAATGTGTTCACACCCACACTTCGCCGTCTTGATAAATACCTCTGATTTCACAAATAAAAAAGAGAGGATTTGTTTTCTTTTGCACTAATGAGATATGAGCACTATTCCGCATTTATTGCCCCTCCCTGATTGCCGTTGAGAGGACAGTTGTGAGTCACCATCTTGAACTATTGGGGATCGTACGATTTTAGTATGATCTCCAATCCGTCAGTGACAACTAAAACCTCATACCCTTCATTGTTAGGTTGACTTTCATTCCAGGATCCTTCAGGAATACATCCAAGGAGCAGGAACATCGACATTTCCGGCATCAGCCCTTCTTCAGGAAAGAAGGGCTCATGCCCGAAACATTGATTCTCCTGCTCCTTGGATGCTGCCTGACCTGCTGCACTTTTCCAGCAACACATTTTTCAGCTCTGATCTCCAGCATCTGCAGTCCTCACTCTCTCCTTTAGGAATAACCACAGGTCAGTTAGAGAGGGAGATCTAGATTTATGATGCAGCAAAAGGGAAGGGATACAGATTGGTTTCAACTTAGTATAGAATGTTTTGTTCAACAAGAACCAGACCTCACGAGAACCTTGTTTCAAACATGTTTAAATGAGCTGAGTTGCTGAAGTGAGAATTACTGCCCTTTCGAGGCACGTGTCTTCAATCTTTGTTTTAATGCTTTCCCTTGCATCACTTCTACTGTTTGCGGTCTATATACAAATGCCAGTAATGCTTCTGCCCCTCGACATTTCCCTCACTCCCCCAAAATTTCCATATTATGATTTGACAAGCCAATATCCTCCCTCGATGAGAATGTTATCTGACCTTTCCTTATTCGTCTGTCCTTCCATTATCTTGACTACTGCCAACATTTCTACTTCCATCCTTGTTTAATCTGCTGCCATGTCTCTGTCATTGCAACTATATCATGACTGTGGATCTTGATTTGCACTGGGTGCATGTGATCATGGAGACCGTTAACCTAATTCGAGATTGGACAGCCCAAACTGGCAACAACACTGTGGAGGAGGAATTCCTCCATTAAAAATCTGATGCTTTTTAGACTCAGCCAGAGGTCAGGTGTTCCTAGAATGTTTTTTGTGCAATGAGAATGTATTAATTAAGTGTTGTTTCATACAGTCTGTCAGAGAAGAGCTGTTATGAAATGGTCGAATTGTTTATTAAGATGGGGTGTAAAGGTATTGACTTTGAAATGTGAGTTCTGAAATGTAACTGAAAGGAACTATGAGGTTCTGAGATTGGAATTGGCAATGATGGATTGGGAAACCATACCAAAAGAGTTGGCAGTGGATAGGCTATGGTTAATATTGACGATTGTATGCATGAATTACAATGATTGCTCACACGAACCTAGCATAAGTATAAAGCAGGCAATGTGACTTAACTGGGCATTAGAAAAACAACACAATCATGGAGACTTTTAGATTGGAAGAGGAGATATAGAAGATCGGCAGAAAAATCAGCAAACCTGAGGACTCAAAGCAGTTTGGAATTCAATGAAAAAGAACAACAGAATGGATCAATCAGGGGAATAATAATTATCACATTAAACTTGCAGGGAATACAGAAAACTCTCAGAAACAAATGACAGGATTCCTGTTGTCGGCATCTCCCACAAGGACATGCTCCACATTCAAAGGTTCATCCAGCTAGCCCACCCCTTTACAAAGGACCTGGTGTTTCAGTCTGCACATTACTGTTACACATCGTGTATGTGACTGACTGCACAGAGAACACTTCAACACCTCTATCCCTCCCCATGTCCTGGTCCAAGTATCTTGAGTAGTCCAGGTCTTTCGATCTGCTGCCTCAAACTATAATCAACAGTAAAATGCTGATTAGTGATCCGGGGCAGTAACTCAAGAACACCCTGTTTAATTTAAACAAAACCGGAAGAAAATAAAATTCTGAAATGATGTTGGTGGGGTTATGAATAAATTGCACCATGGTGCACATGTACAAAATTACTGCACACACACCCTGACCCATCAACCTCTAACAGGTTTTAGTGATGTCCCTCATTGGTAACTCTTATCAATGTTGCATTATTGCTGTGAAGGAAGTTAATAATTACCTGAGCGGCGGAGGTTTGTGCAGAGCTCTCTTCTGCATCATCTTGGTTTTCATCCTCCTCTGGATTTATGAATGTTGCTGATGAGTTCACACCCACACTGCGTCGTCTTGATAAATATCTCTGATTTGACAAATAAGGAGAGAGAATTTGTTTTCTTCGACATTAGTGGGATAACAGTATTCAGCCCTTCTGAGGTTGTCCTTCAGAGGGCAGTAGTGAGCCACCATCTTGATCTGCTGCAGGGCAGGGCTTCAGGAATACCCACAGTCCGTCAAGAGAGGGAGATCCAGATCTTTGAGCAAGCATCAGGGAAGGAACTCAGATTGGTTCCAAGTCAGCACTGTGTGTGTCATTTATTTAGCAATAATCAGACCTCACTTCCAATGGGATGCCCTGCAGCCCCTGTGCTCCACTTACTGCATTTTGTAATGACAATGCCAGCTGCAGTGCCTGATTGATGTCCAGTTGGGTTTCAGCTAGTAGGCACTTCTCATTAATCCCACATCCCAAACAGTCTCTTAGCATCTCATCCAGAGTTAACCCAAATTCACATGCCTCTGCCAGTCATCTCAACCTCGTTAAAAATCCTGATACGGATTCCCTCAGTTCTCTAACGGCCGAGTAACACCGACCGCATCTCAAAATTTGAGGAGGTTTGGGATCATAATATTCCTTGATCAACTCTGTCAATTCTTGGAAGATTTTAGTATCTGCTGCCTCTGGGAAAGTTGAGCCCTATACGACTGAAAATGCTGCAGGTCCGCAAGCAGTCTGAAGGATTACTCGTTGTTTTTCATCTGCCCCGATGTCATTTGTCTGGAAAAAATATTGCATTCTTTCCACATACTCGGACTAGTCTTGGACAGCAGGATCAAATCAGTCAAGCTTCCCAAATAAAGGTATGATACCAGAAAAGTTTATCCCAACTCTAATGTGACTGTTGAAAATGAATGCTCTTCAGGCACGTACTGTATTCTCCCATTTTCAATGAAATAATTGCAGAGGCCAATGTCCCATCATCAAGTCAGCCTTTATTGACTTGTGCACAGCACACTGACTGTGGCCATCCAGCTCAGAGTCTGTTGCCTGAACTGAGGAGATTCTCGTGGTTATTTTTTTAAAAAATGGATCTGGGGAGGCCGAGGCTGCTACAGCAGAACTGGGTAGGCCCAAGCTGCTAGGACAGAATTGGGTAGGCCCAGGCTGCTACGGCAGAATTGGGTAGGCCCAGGCTGCTACGGCAGAACTGGGTAGGCCCAGGCTGCTAGGACAGAATTGGGTAGGCCCAGGCTGCTAGGGCAGAATTGGGTAGGCCCAGGCTGCTGGGACAGAGCAATTAGGCCCAGGATGCTACAGCAGAACTGGGTAGACCCAGGCAGGAGCATAGCAACAACAGCAGCAATTCACATCATCCAAAAGAAGAAACAAAACAAAATGGCAGCAGTCTTCTTCCTCACAGCAGTAACTGGCTGTGGACAGCCAGCTTGGATTCAGTCACCTAACCTGAGGGGATTCTAGTGGTCATTTCTCTAAGTCGCCTGGGCTAAGGGGATTCCAATCTCCGAAAAACTGCCACACTACTGCCAAACAGCAGTAGTTCTCGGTGGTTATTTCCTTTTATTTTATTAAACAATACAGTTTATAAAACAGTTAACATTAACAACTGTATACAGAGAAACAGCAATTTTACAAGGGAGAGGAGCAGCAAAGCCAGGCTCCAAACCCCACCACTCAATCAGCTTTCAAGAAATGAGGTCAAACCTTAAAATCCCTTCTCATGGTTATTTAGGCCAGCCAGGGGTTTACTGACTGGTGTTAGGTAAAACCCCAATCAAGGACCTTGTAGTCAACAAGGTCCACCTGGTTCCAATCACTACAGGACGTGAGTACCATTGAGCATGTATTGCCCCTTCCTGATTACCCTTGAGAGGGCAGTAGTGAGCCACCATCCTGGACTGCTGCAGGGCGGTGCTGAAGGAATACCCACAGTTCCGTTAGGGTGGGAAATCCAGATCTTTGACCCAGCAACACAGATGGAACACAGATTAGTTGTCCAAGTCAGCACAGTGTGTGGCATTTATTCAGCAGTAACCAGACCGCACTAGAACCTTGTTCCAAACCTGTTCAAAAGCGTTGAATTCCAGTCATGAAGCAAGAGTTACAGTCTTCTTAATGCCTGTGTCTTTAATCTCTTGCTTAATGCTTTCTCTTACCACTGCCACTGTTTGGGGCCTATATAGATTAGATTACTTACAGTGTGGAAACAGGCCCTTCAGCCCAACAACTCCACACAGATCCTCTGAAATGCAACCCACCCAGATCCATTCACATTTACACCTTCACCTAACACTACAAGCAATTTAGCATGTGGGAGGAAATCGGTGCACCTGGAGGAAACCCACGCAGACACAGGGAGAATGTGCAAATTCCACTCAGTCAGTCGCCTGAGGCGGGAATTGAACCCAGCTCTCTGGCACTGTGAGGCAGCAGTGCTAACCACTGTGTCACCGTACCGCCCATAAATGTTTTCTCCCCTTGGAATTTCATTCACTTAATCCCCCAAAAATTCCATCTTATGATTTCTCAAGCCAATGGCCTCCTTTACTGACAATGCTGCCTCACCTCCATTCCCTATTTGTCTGCCCTTCCATAATCTTGAATATCCTTGAGGTGGAGGCGCTGGTGTTGGACTGGGGTGGACAAAGTGAAAAATCACACAACACCAGGTTATAGTCCAACATGGTTTATTTGAAAGGACAAGCTTTCAGAGCGCTGCTTCTTTGTTGCTTAGCGTGTGGAGCTGCATCATAGGACACAGAATTCATAGTAAAAGATCGAATTGTCATTCAACTGATGCAATGTATTGAACAACCCAGGTAGCTGTTAAGTCTTAATCACTTAGAATGAGTTGCAGGTTTCAATTCATTAATATGTAAATCCCATATGTAAATATATAAAGCCTCAAGCTGAAATGTAGCCATGAGGTTATGAGGTCTAATTTGGCACTGACACATGAGGGAACCGTACAAAAAGACTTGGCAGTGGCTAGGCTATGGTTAATATCGAGATTCCATTTTGGGATGTTCGTAATTACCTGAGCTGCTGCAGATTGTGAGGACCCCTCGGTTAATCCATTTTGGTTTCCATCCTCCTGTGGAATTAAAAACGCTGTCAACGATGATCTCAATGAGCTCACGTCCACACTTCGTCTTCTTGATAAATATCTCTGATTTGACAAATATAAAGAGAGGGTTTGTTTTCTTATGCACTAATGGGATGTGAGTAACATTCAGCATTTATTGACCCTCCCTGGTTGCCCTACAGAGGGCAGCAGTAAGTCGCCATCTTGAACTGCTGCAGGGCAGGCCTATTAGAATACCTACAGTTCAGTTAGAAAGGGAGATCCAGATCTTCGACCCAGATACAGGGAGGGAACACTGATTGGCTCCAAGGCAACACAGAGTGTTTAAGGAGAAAGTGAGGTCTGCAGATGCTGGAGATCAGAGCTGAAAATGTGTTGCTGGAAAACCACAGCAGGTCAGGCAGCATCCAAGGAACAGGAGACTCGACTTTTCGGGCATAAGCCCTTCTTCACGAATGAGGAAAGTGTGTCCAGCAGGCTAAGATAAAAGGTAGGGAGGAGGGACTTGGGGGAGGGGCGTTGGAGATGCGATAGGTGGAAGGAGGTCAAGGTGAGGGTGATAGACCAGAGTGCGGTGGGGACGGAGAGGTCAGGAAGAAGATTGCAGGTCAGGAAGGTGGTGCTGAGTTCGAGGGATTTGACTGAGACAAGGTGGGGGGAGGGGAAATGAGGAAGCTGGAGAAATCTGAGTTCATCCCTTATGGTTGGAGCGTTCCTAGGTGGAAGATGAGGCGCTCTTCCTCCAACCGTCGTGTTGTTATGGTCTGGCGATGGAGGAGTCCAAGGACCTGCATGTCGTTGGTGGAGTGGGAGGGGGAGTTAAAGTATTGAGCCACGGGGTGGTTGGGTTGGTTGGTCCGGGTGTCCCAGAGGTGTTCCCTGAAATGTTCTGCAAGTGGGCGGCCTGTCTCCCCAATGTAGAGGAGGCCACATTGGGTGCAGTGGATGCAATAGATGATGTGTGTGGAGGTGCAGGTGAATTTGTGGCAGATCTGGAAGGATCAGAGTGTTTAATTCAACAATAACCAGACCTCACGAGAGCCTCGTTCCAAACATGTTTAAATGAGCTGAGTTCCTGAAGTGAAGTGAGAGTTATTGCCTTCTCATTGCAGGTGTCTTCAATCACTTGTTCAATGCTGTCCCTTACACCACTGTTACTGTTTAGAAGTCTATATACAAATCCCATCAATGTTTCTGCCCCTCGACATTTCAATCGTTCCCAAAGAAATTCCATGTTATGATTTTCCAAGCCAATATCCTCCCTTAATGATAATGCTTCCTCATCTCCTTTCCCTATTTGTCTGTCCTTCCAGAATCTTGAATACCGCTGACATTTCCTGTTCCATCTGTGTTTAACCTACAGCCACAGCTCCGGAACTGCAACTATACCATAACGCTGGATATTGTTTGGCATTGGCTGCATTGTTAGACACATGCAATCATTACAAGAATGTGATATGGGGAGCATTAACTGACCTCTAGATTGGACTGCCCAAACTGGCAATAATATATGTGGAGGAGGAGTTTCTGGATTAAAAATCTGATGCTTTTTAGACTCATTCATTGAGAAACCAATCAGAGATCAGGTGATCCTAAAATGTTTGTGGTGCCATGAGGATGGATTAATTAACAGCGTTGTTTCCTGGAGTCTGTTAGAGAAGAGATGACAGAAAATGATAGAATTGTTCATTAAGATGGAGAGTGAAGATATTGACTTTGAAATGTGGGTCATAAAAGGGAACTATGAGGTTTGGGGATCTGAGTTGGCAATGATGGATTGGGAAATCTTACCAAAAGAGTTGGCAGTGGAAAGGCTACTGTTAACATTGACGGGTTGTACACATGAATTACAATGGTTCCTCACACTGACTTAGCACAAACATAAAGCAAGCAATGTGGCTTAACCACACAATGGAAAATAAACAAGTTGGGAGGTTTTCGATTGGAAGAGGAGATGGAGAAGCTCAGTTAAAAATCAGCAAGCAGGAGGACTTGGAGCAGTTTCGAGATCAGCCAAAACCACAACAGAATGCAGTAGCAGGGGGAATAATAATTATGATTCAAAACTTGCAAGTGACACAGAAAACTCTGAGAAACTTATTAGAGGATTCCTGTTGTCTGCAGCATGCAGTCTGACAGGCTCTGTATTCAAAGGTTCATCTATCTAGCCCACCCTTTTGCAGACCATGAAGTGCTTGGTGTTTCAGTCAGCACAGCCCACACATTACACTGTGACACATTATATACATGACAGACTGAACAGAGCACATGTCAAATCCTCTCTCCCACCTGCTCCAAATATCGACAACAATCCAAGTCTTTCGATCTGCTGCCTCTAACTATAATTGATAATTAATGCCATATAGTGATCTGAGGCAGTAACTCAAGAACACCCTGTTTAAATGAAGCAAAGCAAAAGAAAATAAAACTCTGAAATGAGGTTGAAGAAATTATGAATAAACTGCATTTTGCTGCACACACACTTTGACCCAACAACCTCAAACAGGTTTTACTGATATTCCCATTGGTAACTCGATTCAATGTTGAATTATTGATGTGTGATCCCAGTTTGGGAGGTTAATAATTACCTGAGCTGCTGAGGGTTGTGCGGAGCTCTCTTCTGCATCATCTTGGTTTCCATCCCCCTCTGGATTTACAAATGCTGCTGATGAGGGGCTCAATGTGTTCACATCCACACTTCGTCGTCTTGATAAATATCTCTAGTTTGATAAATAAAAAGAGAGGATTTGTTTTCTTGTACATTCATGGAATGGAAACAACATTGAGCATTTATTGCCTCTCCCTGATTGCCCTGGAGGGGGCAGTAGTGAGTCACCATCTTGAACTATTCCAGGACAGAGCTTTAGGAATACCCACAGTTCAGTTTGAGAGGGAGATCCAAGTCTTTGATGCAGCAACAGGGAAGGAACAGACATTGGTTATTATTAAACAAAACACTCTGTGCTGACTTGGAACCAGACTGTTTGGGAGTCTACATACAAGTCCCATCAATGTTTCTCCCCCTCAACATTTCACTCACTCCCCAAAAATTCCATGTTGTGATTTTCTAACCTAATATCCTCCCTTAATGCCAATGTTACCTCACTTCCTTTCCCTATTTGTCTGTCGTTACATAAGTTTGAATACCGTTGACATTTCCATTTCCATCCTTGTTTAACCTGCAGCCATATCTCCGTAACTGCACCTCTTCCATAACCGTAGATATCTTTTTGCATTGGCTGCATTGTTAGATACATGCAATAATTGCAAGAATGTGATCATGGGTAACATTAACCTAACTCAAGATTGAACAGCCCAAACTGGCAATAACACTGTGGAGGAGGAACTCCTGGATTTACAGTCTGATGCTTTTTAGACTCATTCATTGAGAAACCAATCAGAGATCAGATGATCCTAGATATATGTTGTGTTTTGAGGATAGATTAATTCACAGCTTTGTTTCCGAGAGTCCGTTCACGAAGGGCAAACTTAAATGACAGAATTGTTTATTAAGGTGGAGAGTGAAGATATTGACTTTGGAATGTCCGTTGTGAAATGTAACTAAAAGGAATCACGAAGTTCTAGGATCTGAGTTGGCAATGATGGATTGGGAAACCTTACCAAAAGAGTTGGCAGTGGATAGGCTACTGTAATATTGACAGATTGTATGCATAAATTACAATTGGTCCTCACATGGACTTAGCACAAATATAAAGAAAGAAATGTGGATTAACTGGGCATTATAAACACAACATAATCATGGAGACTTTCGATTGGAAGAGGATTTATTGAAGATCGGCTAAAAATCAGCAAGCCTGAAGACGAGGAGCAGTTTAGAAATCAGCAAAATCACAACAGAATGCAAGAGTAGGGAGAATAATAATTATGACAAAAAACCCTGCAGGGAACATAGAAAATTCAGAGAAATGTATTAGAGGATTCCTGTTGTCTCCAACATGGACTCCGACAGGCTCCGTATTCAAAGGTTCATCTCTCTAGCCCACCCTTTTACAGACCATGAAGCGTTTGATGTTTGTGTGCACAGTCCACACATTACACTGTTACACACTGTATACATGAAAAATGAAACAGAGCACATCTCAGACAGCGCCGCTCCACCCCCACCCCACCCCATGCCCTGTTCCAAGTATCGACAAAAATCCAGGCGTTTCGATCTGCCGCCTCTAACTATAGATTAGATTCCCTCCAGTTTGGAAACAGGCCCTTCAGCCCAACAAGTCCACACCAACCCTCAAAAAATAACCCACCCAGACCCATTTCCTTCTGACTGATGCACCGAACACTATGGATAATTTAGCATGGCCAATTCACCTGCCCTGCACGTCTTTGGATTGTGGGAGGAAACCGGATAATCCAGAGGAAACCCATGAAGACACAGAAAGAATGTGCAAACTCCACATAGACAGTCACCAAACGCTGGAATCAAATCTGGATTCCTGGCGCTGTGAGGCAGCAGTGCTAACCACTGATCAATCGTGACACCTAATAATAATTGATAATAGAACGTCAAGAGGGATCTGAGGCAGTAACTCAAGAACACCCTGTTGAAATGAAACAAAACCAAAAGAAAATAAAACTCTGAACTGACGTTGAAGAAATTATGAATAAACTGCGTTTTGCTGCACACACACTTTGACCCAACAACCTCAAACAGGTTTTACTGATATTCCCATTGGTAACTCTTTTCAATGTTGAATTATTGATGTGTGATCCCAGTTTGGGAAGTTAATAATTACCTGAGCTGCTGAGGTTTGTGCGGAGCTCTCTTCTGCATCATCTTGGTTTCCATCCTCCTCTGGATTTACAAATGCTGCTGATGAGGGACTCAATGTGTTCACATCCACACTTCGTCGTCTTGATAAATATCTCTAGTTTGATAAATAAAAAGAGAGGATTTGTTTTCTTGTACATTAATGGGGTGTAAACCACATTGAGCATTTATTGCCTCTCCCTTATTGCCCTGGAGGGGGCAGTAGTGAGTCACCATCTTGAACTATTCCAGGACAGGGCTTTAGGAATACCCACAGTTCAGTTTGAGAGGGAGATCCAAGTCTTTGATGCAGCAACAGCGAAGGAACACACATTGGTTATTATTAAACAAAACACTCTGTGCTGACTTGGAACCAGACTGTTTGATAGTCTATATACAAGTCCCATCATTGTTTCTGCCCCTCAACATTTCACTCACTCCCCAAAAATTCCACGTTAAGATTTTCCAAGTCCATATCCTCTCTTAAAACAATGTTACCTCACCTCCTTTCCCTACTTGTCTGTCAATCCATTATCTTGAATACCATTGACATTTCCATCTTTGTTTAACCTGCAGCCATATCTCCATAATTGCAACTACACCAGAACCATGGATATCTTTTGGCATTGGCTGCATTATTAGACACATGCAATAATTGCAAGAAAGTGATCATGGATAACATTAACCTAACTCAAGATTGGACAGCCCAAACTGGCAATAACACTGTGGAGGAGGAACTCCCGGATTTACAGTCTGATGCTTTTTAGACTCATTCATTGAGAAACCAATCCGAGAACAGATGATTCTAAAATTTTTATTTTGTTCTGAGAATGGATTAGTTAACAGATTTGTTTCAGAGAGTCCGTTTGCAAAGAGCAAACGTAAAATGGCTGAATTGTTTATTAAGATGGAGAGTGAAGATATTAACTTTGAAATGTGGGTTGTGAAATGTAACTGAAAGTAACTATGAGGTTTGGGGATCTGAGTTGGCAATGATGGATTGGGAAATCTTACCAAAAGACTTGGCAGTGGAAAGGCTACTGTTAACATTGATGGATTGCACGCATGAATTACAATGGTTCCTCACACTGACTGAGCACAAATATAAAACGAATAATGTGGCTTAACCATGCATTAGAAAATAAACAATTATGGATATTTTTGGTTGGAAGAGGGGATATAGAAGATCAGCTAAAAATCAGCAAGCCTGAGGGCGAGGAGCAGTTTAGAAATCAGTAAAACGTGCAACAGAATGCATTAATAGGGGGAATAATGATTATGACTAAAAACTTGCAGGGAACATAGAAAACTCTAAGAAACATATTAGTGGATTCCTGCTATCTCCACCATGTACTCTGACAGGCTCCGTATTCAAAGGTTCATCCATCTATTCCACCCCTTCACAGAACATGAGAGGGCTTGGCGTTTCAGTCGGTACAGAACACACATTACACTGTTACACGTTGTATATATGACAGGGACTGCACAGAGCACATCTTAAACCCTCTCTCCCAACCCATGCACTGTTCCAAGTATCGACAAAAATTAAGGTCTTTTGATCTGCTGCTTCTAACTATAATTAATAATAAAATGCCAAGAGTGATCTGAGGCATTATTTCAAGAACAGCCAGTTTAAGTTGAACAAAACCAAACCAAAATAAAACTCTGAAATGACATTGAAGAAATTATGAATAAACTGCATTGTGCTACACACACACCCTGACCCATCAATCTCGAACAGATTTTAGCGACATTCCCCATTGGTAACTCTCTTCAGTGTTGAATTATTGATGTGCGATCCCAGTTTGGGAAGTTAATAATTACCTGAGCTGTTGAGGGTTGTGCGGAGCTCTCTTCTGCATCATCTTGGTTTCCACCAAGAATGTTGCTGATGAGCTCACACCCACACTACGTCGCCTTGATAAATATCTCTGATTTGACAAATAAAAAGAGAGAATTTTTTTTATACATTGGTGGGATGTGAACACTATTCAGCATTTAGAACATAGAACATAGAAGGATACAGCGCAGTACAGGCCCTTCGGCCCTCGATGTTGCGCCGACCGAATCCTACCTAACCTATACTAGCCCAATAACTTCCAAATGCCTATCCAATGCCCGCTTAAATGACCATAAAGAAGGAGAGTTCACCACTGATACGGGCAGGGCATTCCATGAACTCACAACCCGCTGTGTGAAGAATCTACCCCTAACATCTGTCCTATACCTACCACCCCTTAATTTAAAGCTATGTCCCCTAGTAACACCTGACTCCATTAGCGGTAAAAGGTTCTTAGTATCTACCCTATCTAAACCCCTTAATCTTATACACTTCTATCAGATCTCCCCTAAACCTTCTCTTCTCCAATGAGAACAGCCCCAAGCGCCTCAGCCTTTCCTCATAAGATTTTCCTACCATTCCAGGCAACATCCTGGTAAACCTCCTCTGCACTCGTTCTAAGGCTTCCACATCCTTCCTATAGTATGGCGACCAAAACTGCACACAATACTCCAGATGAGGCCTCACCAGAGTCTTATATAACTGCAACATGACCTCAGGACTCCGGAACTCAATTCCTCTGCCAATAAAGCCCAGTACACCATATGCCTTCCTCACAGCACTATTTACCTGGGTGGCAACTTTCAGAGATCTGTGTACATAGACACCAAGATCCCTCTGCTCATCCACACTACCAAGTAGCCTACCATTAGTCCAGTAATCCATCATCTTGTTATTCCTACCAAAGTGAACGACTTCGCACTTAGCTACATTGAATTCCATTTGCCACATTTCCGCCCAGCTCTGCAACTTATCTATATCCCGCTGTAACCTACCACTTCCTTCCTCACTATCCACAACTCCACCGACTTTTGTGTCATCCGCAAACTTGCTTACCCAGCTTTCAAGTCCTTCCTCTAGATCATTTATAAAGATAACAAAAAGCAATGGTCCCAAAACAGATCCTTGTGATACACCGCTAGTAACTGCGCTCCAAGATGAACATAATCCATCAACTACTACCCTCTGTCTCCTTCCAGCCAGCCAATTCCTAATCCAAACCTCTAATGTATCCTCAATGCCATACCTCCGAAGTTTTAGCATTAGCCTACCATGGGGAACCTTATCGAACGCCTTACTAAAATCCATATACACAACATCTACTGCTTTACCCTCATCCACTTCCTTAGTCACCTTCTCAAAGAACTCAATAAGGTTTGTGAGGCACGACCTGCCCTTCACAAAACCATGCTGGCTATCCCTGATCACATTATTCCTACCCAGATGTTCATAAATCTTATCCCTTACCATTCTCTCTAAGACTTTGCCCACCACTGAAGTCAGACTCACTGGCCTATAGTTACTAGGGCTATCCCTACTCCCTTTCTTGAACAATGGGACCACATTCGCTATCCTCCAGTCCTCTGGTACTATTCCCGTAGACAATGACGACATAAAAATCCAGGCCAATGGCTCTGCTATCTCCTCCCTAGCTTCCCATAGGATCCTGGGGTAAATGCCATCAGGCCCAGGAGACTTATCTATATTCATCCTTTCCAATATTCCCAAAACCTCCTCCCTGCATATTTCCAGGGCATCCATTCTAATTATTTGTGATTCCATATTCACATCAGCAACAGTGTCCTGTTCCTGAGTGAATACTGATGAAAAGTACTGATTTAATGTCTCTCCAATCTCCTCCGCCTCCACACACAACTTCCCACTACTATCCTTGACTGGACCGATACCTACCCTAGTCATCCTTTTATTCTTGACATACCTATAGAAAGCCTTTGGGTTTTCCCTAATCCTATCAGCTAAAGACTTTTCATGTCCCCTTCTCGCTTCTCTTAGCTCCCTCTTTAGCTCCTTCCTGGCTACCTTATAACTCTCAATCGCCCCAACTGAACCTTCACGCCTCATCTTTACATATGCCGCCTTCTTCCCTTTCACAAGGGACTCCAATTCCTTACTAAACCACGGCTGCCTCACAAGGCCCTTCTACGATTGCCCCTTAGAAGGCAGTAGTGAGCCACCATCTTGATCTGCTGCAGGGCAGGGCTTCAGAAATACCCACAGTCCGTCACGACAGGGAAATCCAGATGTTTGACCAAGCATCAGGGAAGGAACACAGATTGGTTCCAAGTCAGCACTGTGTGTGTCATTTATTTAACAATAATCAGACCTCACTCACACCCTGTTCAAAAGCTAGATTCCTGAAGAGAAGTGAGAGTTTCTGCCTTCCTATTGCCTATGTGTTTAATCTTCTTGTTTAATTCTTCCTCATTCACCACTGCTACTGTTTCAGGCCTATATACAAGCCTCACGAAAGTTTCTGCACCTCAGTAACACATTCACGCCGCAGAAATGTCATGTTATGTTTTTCTAAAACAATATTCTCCCTGACTGACAAAACCAGCCCCCCTCCTTTCCTTATTGTTCTGTCCGAGCAATATTCATTCATCTAGCCCACCCCTTTACACACCATGAGATTGCTTGGTGTTTCACTCTGCACAGCGCACACATTACAATGTTAAACGTTGTATATGTGTGACAGGGACTCCACAGAGATACCACAACACCTCCACCTCATCCCATGTCCTGTTCCAAGTACCATCACATCTCCAGCTCTTCTGATCTGATGTCTCTAATTGATACTGAAATGCTCATTAGTGATCTCAGGCACTAACTCAAGACCACTCTACTTAATTTAAACAAACCCAAAGGAAAATAAAACCCTCACCCATCAACTCAAACAGGTTTTACTGATAGTCCCATTGGTAACCCTTTTCAGTGTTGAATTATTGATGTGTGATCCCAGTTTGGGAAGTTAATAATTACCTGAGCTGCTGAGGTTTGTGCGGAGCTCTCTTCTGCATCATCTTGGTTTCCATCCTCCTCTGGATTTACAAATGCTGCTGATGAGGGGCTCAATGTGTTCACATCCACACTTCGCCGTCTTGATAAATATCTCTGATTTGACAAATAAGAGAGAATTTGTTTTCTTCTACATTACTGGGATGTGAACACTATTCAGCATTTGTTGCCCTTCTGTGGTTGCCCTTGAGAGGGCAGTAGTGAGCCATCATCTTGAACTGCAGCAGAACAGGTGTTCAGCAATACCCACAGTCTGTCAAGAGAGGGGGATCCAGATCTTTGACCAAGCATCAGGGAAGGAACGCAGATTGGTTCCATGTCAGCACTGTGTGTGTCATTTTCTCAGCAATAATCAGACCTCACTAGTACCTGTTCCAAATATGTTCAAAAGAGCTAGATTCCTGAAGAGAAGTGAGAGTTCCTGCCCTCATTTTGCCTCTGTGTTTATCCTCTTGTTGAATTCTTTCTCGTTCACTGCTGCTACTGTTTCAGTCCTATATACAAGCCTCACTAAAGTTTCTGCACATTAGTAACACATTACCAACACAAAAAATGTCATATTATGTTTTTTTCAAACAATATCCTCCCTGACTGACAACACTAGTCCCCCTCCTTTCCCTATTTGTCTGTCCTTACAATGTATTGAATACCACTGGAGGTTCAGGTTTCCATCCTTGCAGTTAACATGCACTTCACTCTCCATAATGGCAACTATATTATAACTGTGGGTATAGTTTTGCACTGGTATCCTTGTTAGACCAATGCGGTAAGTGTACGGATGTTATAATGCGGTGACAACATTCGTCTAACTCTAGACTGGATAAAAGGAACTACCAGTAACACCATGGAGGAACAATTCCTGGATTATATATCTGATGGTTTGTTGACTCACACATTGAGATATCAACCAGAGATCAGATGATCAGAGGCTGTTTATTATGCAGTGAGAATGGAGTAATTAACAAGGTTGTTTTTCTGGAGTCCGTTAGCGAATAGCAAACATAAAATGATACAATTGTTTATGAAGATGAAGAGGAAGACGTTGACTCTGAAACCAGGATCCTGGAATGTAAGCCAAGGAAACAATGAGGGTATGGGATTTAAGTTGGCACTGATGGATTGGGGATCTTACTGAAATAGGTGGCAGTGGTTAGGTAATGATTAATAATGAAGCATTGTTTACATGAATTTCAATAATTATTGATACTATTTTAGTACAAATATAAAACAGATGATGTGCCTTTATCATGCATTACAAAAAAAATGTAAAGCATCTTTTGGTTGAAAGAGGAGATGTAAATGATCAGCAGAAAAACTAGCAAAGCTCGACCACAGACGTGGAGCAGTTTGGGATGGAGCAAAATAGTCCAAAAGAATGGATGAATGGGGGGACAATAATCTTGTAGGGACCATAGAAAACTCTCAAAAACAGATGAATGGATTCCTACTGTCTCTCCGTTCACCCCGACAGGCTCCATAATCAAAGGTTCATTCATCTAGCCCACCCCTTTACCAACCATGAGAGTGCTTGGCGTTTCACTCTGCACAGTCCACACATTGCACTGTTACACATTGTATGTGTGTGCCAGGGACTGCACAGAGACACCACAACACCTCCACCCCATCCAATGTCCTGGTCCAAGTACCATCACAACTCCAGCTCTTCTGATCTGCTGCCTCTAATTGATAATGAAATGCTCATTAGTGATCTCAGGCAGTAAGTCAAGACCACTCTACTTAATTTAAACAAACCCAAAGGAAAATAAAACTCTGGAATGATGCTGATGGGGTTATGAATAAACTGCACCATGGTGTGCATGTACAAAATCACTGCACATACACCCTGACCCATCAACTCAAACAGGTTTTACTGATATTCCCATTGGTAACTCTTTTCAATGTTGAATTATTGATGTGTGATCCCAGTTTGGGAAGTTAATAATTACCTGGGCTGCTGAGGTTTGTGCGGAGCTCTCTTCTGCATCACCTTGTTTTTCATCCCCCTCTGGATTTACAAATGTTGCTGATGAGGGGCTCAATGTGTTCACGTCCACACTTTGCCGTCTTGATAAATAGCTCTGAATTCACAAATAAAAAAGAGAGGATTTGTTTTCTTTTACACTAATGAGATATGAGCACTATTCCGCATTTATTGCCCCTCCCTGATTGCCCTTGAGAGGGCAGTAATGAGTCACCATCTTGAACTATTGGGGATCATACAATTTTAGTATGATCTCCAATCTGTCAGTGACAACAAAAACCTCATGCCCTTCATTGTTAGGTTGACTTACATTCCAGGATCCTTTAGGAATAACCACAGTTCAGTTAGAGAGGGAGATCTAGATTTATGATGCAGCAATAGGGAAGGGATACAGATTGGTTTCAACTTAGTATAGAATGTTTTGTTCAACAAGAACCAGACCTCACGAGAACCTTGTTTCAAACATGTTTAAATGAGCTGAGTTGCTGAAGTGAGAATTACTGCCGTTTCGAGGCATGTGTCTTCAATTTTTTTTTAATGCTTTCCCTGGCACCACTTCTACTGTTTGCGGTCTATATACAAATGCCAGCAATGCTTCTGCCCCTCGACATTTCACTCACTCCCCCAAAATTTCCATATTATGATTTGACAATACAATATCCTCCCTTGATGGCAATGTTATCTGACCTTTCCTTATTCTTCTGTCCTTCCATTATCTTGACTACTGCCAACATTTCTACTTCCATCCTTGTTTAATCTGCTGCCATGTCTCTGTCATTGCAACTATATCATGACTGTGGATCTTGATTTGCACTGGGTGCATGTGATCATGGACAGTGTTAACCTAATTCGAGATTGGACAGCCCAAACTGGCAATAACACTGTGGAGGAGGAATTCCTCCATTAAAAATCTGATGCTTTTTAGACTCAGTCAGAGGTCAGGTGATCCTAGAATGTTTGTTGTGCAATGAGAGTGTATTAATTAAGTGTTGTTTCATACAGTCTGTCAGAGAAGAGCTGTTATGAAATGGTCGAATTGTTTATTAAGATGGAGTGTAAAGGTATTGACTTTGAAATGTGAGTTCTGAAATGTAACTGAAAGGAACTATGAGGTTCTGAGATTGGAATTGGCAATGATGGATTGGGAAACCATACCAAAAGAGTTGGCAGTGGATAGGCTATGGTTAATATTGACAGATCATACGCATGAATTACAATGATTGCTCACACGAACCTAGCACAAGTATAAAGCAGGCAATGTGACATAACTGGGCATTAGAAGAACAACACAATCATGGAGACTTTTAGATTGGAAGAGGAGATATAGAAGATCGGCAGAAAAATCAGCAAACCTGAGGACTCAAAGCAGTTTGGAATTCAATGAAAAAGAACAACAGAATGGATCAATCAGGGGAATAATAATTATCACATTAAACTTGCAGGGAATACAGAAAACTCTCAGAAACAAATGACAGGATTCCTGTTGTCGGCATATCCCACAAGGACATGCTCCACATTCAAAGGTTCATCCAGCTAGCCCACCCCTTTACAAAGGACCTGGTGTTTCAGTCTGCACATTACTGTTACACATCGTGTATGTGACTGACTGCACAGAGAACACTTCAACACCTCTATCCCTCCCCATGTCCTGGTCCAAGTATCTTGAGTAGTCCAGGTCTTCGATCTGCTGCCTCAAACTATAATCAACAGTAAAATGCTGATTAGTGATCTGGGGCAGTAACTCAAGAACACCCTGTTTAATTTAAACAAAACCAGAAGAAAATAAAATTCTGAAATGATGTTGGTGGGGTTATGAATAAATTGCACCATGGTGCACATGTACAAAATCACTGCACACACACCCTGACCCATCAACCTCAAACAGGTTTTAGTGATGTTCCTCATTGGTAACTCTTATCAACGTTGAATTATTGCTGTGAAGGAAGTTAATAATTACCTGAGCGGCGGAGGTTTGTGCAGAGCTCTCTTCTGCATCATCTTGGTTTTCATCCTCCTCTGGATTTACGAATGTTGCTGATGAGTTCACACCCACACTGCGTCGTCTTGATAAATATCTCTGATTTGACAAATAAGGAGAGAGAATTTGTTTTCTTCTACATTAGTGGGATAACAGTATTCAGCCCTTCTGAGGTTGTCCTTCAGAGGGCACTAGTGAGCCACCATCTTGATCTGCTGCAGGGCAGGGCTTCAGGAATACCCACAGTCCGTCAAGAGAGAGAGATCCAGATCTTTGAGCAAGCATCAGGGAAGGAACACAGATTGGTTCCAAGTCAGCACTGTGTGTGTCATTTATTTAGCAATAATCAGACCTCACTTCCAGTGGGATGCCCTGCAGCCCCTGTGCTCCACTTACTGCATTTTCTAATGACAATGCCAGCTGCAGTATCTGATTGATGTCCAGTTGGGTTTCAGCTAGTAGGCACTTCTCATTAATCCCACATCCCAAACAGTCTCTTAGCATCTCATCCAGAGTTAACCCAAATTCACATGCCTCTGCCAGTCATCTCAACCTCGTTAAAAATCCTGATACGGATTCCCTCAGTTCTCTAACAGCCGAGTAACACCGACAGCATCTCAAAATTTGAGGAGGTTTGGGATCATAATATTCCTTGATCAACTCTGTCAATTCTTGGAAGATTTTAGTGTCTGCTGCCTCTGGGAAAGTTGAGCCCTATACGACTGAAAATGCTGCAGGTCCGCAAGCAGTCTGAAGGATTACTCGTTGTTTTTCATCTGCCCCGATGTCATTTGTCTGGAAAAAATATTGCATTCTTTCCACATACTCGGACTAGTCTTGGACAGCAGGATCAAATCAGTCAAGCTTCCCAAATAAAGGTATGATACCAGAAAAGTTTATCCCAACTCTAAGGTGACTGTTGAAAATGAATGCTCTTCAGGCACGTACTGTATTCTCCCATTTTCAATGAAATAATTGCAGAGGCCAATGTCCCATCATCAAGTCAGCCTTTATTGACTTGTGCACAGCACAGTGACTGTGGCCAGCCAGCTCAGAGTCTGTTGCCTGAACTGAGGAGATTCTCGTGGTTATTTTTGTAAAAAATGGATCTGGGGAGGCCGAGGCTGCTACAGCAGAACTGGGTCGGCCCAAGCTGCTAGGACAGAATTGGGTAGGCCCAGGCTGCTACGGCAGAATTGGGTAGGCCCAGGCTGCTAGGACAGAATTGGGTAGGCCCAGGCTGCTACGGCAGACCTGGGTAGGCCCAGGCTGCTAGGACAGAACTGGGTAGGCCCAGGCTGCTAGAACAGAGCAATTAGGCCCATGATGCTACAGCAGAACTGGGTAGACCCAGGCAGGAGCATAGCAACAACAACAGCAATTCACATCATCCAAAAGAAGAAACAAAACAAAATGGCAGCAGTCTTCTTCCTCACAGCAGTAACTGGCTGTGGACAGCCAGCTTGGATTCAGTCACCTAACCTGAGGGGATTCTCGTGGTTATTTTTCTAAGTCGCCTGGGCTCAGGGGATTCCAATCTCCTAATAATCTGCCACACTACTGCCAAACAGCAGTAGTTCTCAGTGGTTATTTCCTTTTATTTGATTAAACAATACAGTTTATAAAACAGTTAACATTAACAACTGTATACAGAGAAACAGCAATTTTACAAGGGAGAGGAGCAGCAAAGCCAGACTCCAAACCCCACCACTCAATCAGCTTTCAGGAAATGAGGTCAAACCTTAAAATCCTTCTCATGGTTATTTCGGCCAGCCAGGGGTTTACTGACTGGTGTAAGGTAAAACCCCAATCAAGGAGCTTGTAGTCAACAAAGTCCACCTGGTTCCAATCACTACAGGACGTGAGCACCATTAAGCATTTATTGCCCCTTCCTGATTACCCTTGAGAGGGCAGTAGTGAGCCACCATCCTGAACTGCTGCAGGGCAGTGCTGAAGGAATACCCACAGTTCCGTTAGGGTGGGAAATCCAGATCTTTGACCCAGCAACACAGATGGAACACAGATTAGTTGTCCAAGTCAGCACAGTGTGTGGCATTTATTCAGCAGTAACCAGACCGCACTAGAGCCTTGTTCCAAACCTGTTCAAAAGCGTTGAATTCCAGTCATGAAGCAAGAGTTACAGTCTTCTTAATGCCTGTGTCTTTAATCTCTTGCTTAATGCTTTCTCTTACCACTGCCACTGTTAGGGGCCTATATAGATTAGATTACTTACAGTGTGGAAACAGGCCCTTCAGCCCAAAAACTCCACACAGATCCTCTGAAGTGCAAACCATTCAAATCCATTCACATTTACACCTTCACCTAACACTACAAGCAATTTAGCATGTGGGAGGAAATCGGTGCACCTGGAGGAAACCCACGCAGACACAGGGAGAATGTGCAAATTCCACTCAGTCAGTCGCTTGAGGCGGGAATTGAACCCAGCTCTCTGGCACTGTGAGGCAGCAGTGCTAACCACTGTGTCACCATGCCGCCCATAAACGTTTTCTCCCCTTGGAATTTCATTCACTCAATCCCCCAAAAATTCCATCTTATGATTTCTCAAGCCAATGGCCTCCTTTACTGACAATGCTGCCTCACCTCCATTCCCTATTTGTCTGCCCTTCCATAATCTTGAATATCCTTGAGGTGGAGGCGCTGGTGTTGGACTGGGGTGGACAAAGTGAAAAATCACACAACACCAGGTTATAGTCCAACATGGTTTATTTGAAAGGACAAGCTTTCAGAGCGCTGCTTCTTTGTTGCTTAGCGTGTGGAGCTGCATCATAGGACACAGAATTCATAGTAAAAGATCGAACTGTCATTCAACTGATGCAATGTATTGAACAACCCAGGTAGCTGTTAAGCTTTAATCACATAGAATGAGTTGCAGGTTTCAATTCATTAATCTGTAAATCCCAAATGTAAATATATAAAGCCTCAAGCTGAAATGTAGCCATGAGGTTATGAGGTCTAATTTGGCACTGACACATGAGGGAACTGCACAAAAAGACTTGGCAGTGGCTAGGCTATGGTTAATATCGAGATCCCATTTTGGGATGTTAGTAATTACCTGAGCTGCTGCAGATTGTGAGGACCCCTCGGCTAATCCATTTTGGTTTCCATCCTCCTGTGGAATTAAAAACGCTGCCAACGATGATCTCAATGAGCTCACGTCCACACTTCGTCTTCTTGATAAATATCTCTGATTTGAGAAATATAAAGAGAGGGTTTGTTTTCTAACGCGCTAATGGGATGTGAGTACCATTCAGCATTTATTGACCATCCCTGGTTGCCCTACAGAGGGCAGCAGTAAGTCGCCATCTTGAACTGCTGCAGGGCAGGCCTATTAGAATACCTACAGTTCAGTTAGAAAGGGAGATCCAGATCTTCGACCCAGATACAGGGAGGGAACACTGATTGGCCCCAAGTCAACACAAAGTGTTTAATTCAACAATAACCAGACCTCACGAGAGCCTCGTTCCAAACATGTTTAAATGAGCTGAGTTCCTGAAGTGAAGTGAGAGTTATTGCCCTCTCATTGCAGGCGTCTTTAATCACTTGTTCAATGCTGTCCCTTACACCACTGTTACTGTTTGGGAGTCTATATACAAATCCCATCAATGTTTCTGCCCCTCGACATTTCACTCGTTCCAAAGAAATTCCATGTTATGATTTTCCAAGCCAATATCCTCCCTTAATGATAATGCTTCCTCACCTCCTTTCCCTATTTGTCTGTCCTTCAAGAATCTTGAATACCGCTGACATTTCCTGTTCCATCTCTGTTTAACCTACAGCCATTAATTAATACATTCTCATTGCACAACAAACATTCTAGGATCACCTGACCTCTGACTGGTTTCTCAATGCATGAGTCTAAAAAGCATCAGATTTTTAATGGAGGAATTCCTCCTCCACAGTGTTGTTGCCAGTTTGGGCTGTCCAATCTCGAATTAGGTTAACACTGTCCATGATCACATGCACCCAGTGCAAATCAAGATCCACAGTTATGATATAGTTGCAATGACAGAGACATGGCAGCAGATTAAACAAGGATGGAAATAGAAATTTCAGCAGCAGTCAAGATAATGGAAGGACAGAAGAATAAGGAAAGGTCAGATAACATTGTCATCGAGGGAGGATATTGGCTTGTCAAATCATAATATGGAAATTTTGGGGGAGTGAGTGAAATGTCGAGGGGCAGAAGCATTGCTGGCATTTGTATATAGACCGCAAACAGTAGAAGTGGTGCAAGGGAAAGCATTAAAAAAAAGATTGAAGACACATGCCTCGAAAGGGCAGTAATTCTCACTTCAGAAACTCAGCTCATTTAAACATGTTTGAAACAAGGTTCTCGTGAGGTCTGGTTCTTGTTGAACAAAACATTCTATACTAAGTTGAAACCAATCTGTATCCCTTCCCTATTGCTGCATCATAAATCTAGATCTCCCTCTCTAACTGAGCTGGGGGTATTCCTAAAGGAGAGAGTGAGGACTGCAGATGCTGGAGATCAGAGCTGAAAAATGTGTTGCTGGAAAAGCGCAGCAGGTCAGGCAGCATCCAAGGAGCAGGAGAATCAATGTTTCGGGCATGACCTCTTCTTTCCTGAAGAAGGGCTCATGCCGGAAATGTCGATGTTCCTGCTCCTTGGATGTAGTCCTGAAGGATCCTGGAATGTAAGTCAACCTAACAATGAAGTGTATGAGGTTTCAGTTGTCACTGATGGATTGGAGATCATAGTAAAATCGTACGATCCCCAATAGTTCAAGATGGTGACTCACAACTGTCCTCTCAACGGTAATCAGGGAGAGGCAATAAATGCGGAATAGTGCTCATATCTCATTAGTGTAAAAGAAAACAAATCCTCTCTTTTTTATTTGTGAAATCAGAGGTATTTATCAAGACGGCGAAGTGTGGATGTGAACACATTGAGGCACCCATCAGCAACATTTGTAAATCCAGAGGGGGATGGAAACCAAGATGATGCAGAAGAGAGCTCCGCACAAACCTCAGCAGCTCAGGTAATTATTAACTTCCCAAACTGGGATCGCACATCAATAATTCAACATTGAATAGAGTTACCAATGGGAATATCAGTAAAACCTGTTTGAATTGATGGGTCAGGGTGTGTGAGCAGTGATTTTGTACATGCACACCGTGGTGCAGTTTATTCATAACCTC
This sequence comes from Hemiscyllium ocellatum, assembly GCF_020745735.1. NCBI lineage: Eukaryota > Metazoa > Chordata > Chondrichthyes > Orectolobiformes > Hemiscylliidae > Hemiscyllium > Hemiscyllium ocellatum. The sequence goes on along the minus strand of NC_083407.1, from coordinate 103,270,477 downwards.
ATCAGCAGCATTCCAGAGTTTTATTTTCCTTTGGGTTTGTTTAAATTAAGTAGAGTGGTCTTGACTTACCGCCACAGATCACTGTGGTGTCTCTGTGCAGTCCCTGTCACACATATACAATGGGTAACAGTGTAATGTGTGGGCTGTGCAGTCTGAAACGCCAAGCACTCTCATGGTTGGTAAAGGGGTGGGCAAGATGAATGAACCTTTGATTATGGAGCCTGTCGGGGTGAACAGTGAGACAGTAGGAATCCATTCATCTGTTTTTGACAGTTTTCTGTGTTCCCTGCAAGATTATTGTCCCCCCATTCATCCATTCTTTTGGACTATTTTGCTACATCCCAAACTGCTCCTCGTCTGAGGTCGCGACTTTGCGAGATTTTTCTGCTGATCATTTATATCTCCTCGTTCAACCAAAAGATGCTTTAACTTTTTTTTGTAATGCATGATAAAGCCACATCATCTGTTTTATATTTGTACTAAAATAGTATCAATAATTATTGAAATTCATGTAAACAATGCTTCATTATTAACCATTACCTAACCACTGCCACCTATTTCAGTAAGATCCCCAATCCATCAGTGCCAACTTAAATCCCATACCCTCACTGTTTCCTTGGCTTACATTCCAGGATCCTGGTTTCAGAGTCAATGTCTTCCTCTCCATCTTCACAAACAATTGTATCATTTTATGTTTGCTATTCGCTAACGGACTCCAGAAAAACAAACTTGTTAATTAATCCATTCTCACTGCACAATAAACAGCCTCTGATCATCTGATCTTTGGTTGATATCTCAATGTGTGAGTCGACAAACCATCAGATATATAATCCAGGAATTATTCCTCCTTCGTGTTATTGGTAGTTCCTTTTATCCAGTCCAGAGTTAGACGAATGTTGTCACCGCATCATCACATCCGTACACTTACTGCTTATCAGTCAGGGAGGATATTGTTTGAGAAAAACATAATATGACATTTTTTGTGGCGTTAATGTGTTACTAACATGCAGAAACTTTAGTGGGACTTATATATAGGCCTGAAACAGTAGCAGCGGTGAACGAGAAAGAATTAAATAAGAGGATTAAACACTTAGGCAATATGAGGGCCGAAACTCTCACTTCTCTTCAGGAATCTAGCTCTTTTGAACATATATTGATCAGGGTACTAGTGAGGTCTGATTATTGCTGAGAAAATGACACACACAGTGCTGACTTGGAACCAATCTGCGTTCCTTCCTTGATGCTTGGTCAAAGATCTCGATCTCCCTCTCTTGACAGACTGTGAGTATTGCTGAAGCCCTGCCCAGCAGCAGATCAAGATGATGGCTCACTACTGCCCTCTCAAGGGCAACAAATGCTGAATAGTGTTCACATCCCACCAACGGAGAAGACAACAAATTCTCTCTTTTTATTTGTCAAATCAGAGATATTTATCAAGACGACGCAGTGTGGATGTGAACTCATCAGCAACATTCGTAAATCCAGAGGGGGATGGAAACCAAGATGATGCAGAAGAGAGCTCCTCACAACCCTCAGCAGCTCAGGTAATTATTAACTTCCCAAACTGGGGTCACACATCAATAATTCAACATTGAATAGAGTTACCAATGGGAATATCAGTTAAACCTGTTTGAGTTGATGGGTCAGGGTGTGTGTGCAGCACAATGCAGTTTATTCATCATTTCTTCAACGTCAATTGAAAGTTTTGTTTTCTTTTGGTTTTGTTCCACTTAAACAGGGTTTTCTTGAGTTACTGCCTCAGATCACTCTTGGCATTTTATTGTCAATTGTAGTTAGAAGCAGCAGATCAAAAGACCTTAATTTTTGTCGATACTTGGAACAGGACATGGGGTGGGAGAGAGAGTTTGAGATGTGCTCTGTTCTGTCTTTCATGTATACAGTGTGTAACAGTGTAATGTGTGGGCTGTGCAGACTGTAACACCAAGCGCTTCATGGTCTGTAAAAGGGTGGGCTAGATAGATGAACCTTTGAATACGGAGCCTGTCAGAGTGCATGGTGGAGATAACAGGAATCCACTAATACATTTCCTAGAGTTTTCTATGTTCCCTGCAAGTTTTTAGTCATAATCATTATTCCCCCTATTAATGCATTCTGTTGCACTTTTTACTGATTTCTAAACTGCTCCTCGCCCTCAGGCTTGCTGATTTTTAGCTGATCTTCTATATCCCCTCTTCCAATCAAAAACATCCATAATTGTTTATTTTCTAACACATGGTTAAGCCACATTATTCGCTTTATATTTTTGCTAAGTCAGTGTGAGGAACCATTGTAATTCATGCATGCAATCCGTCAATGTTAACAGTAGCCTTTCCACTGCCAACTCTTTTGGTAAGGTTTCCCAATCCATCATTGCCAACTCAGATCCCCAAATCTCATAGTTCCTTTTAGTTACATTTATCAACCGACATTTCAAGGTCAATATCTTCACTCTCCATCTTAATAAACAATTCTGTCATTTTATGTTTGCTCTTCGCAAACAGATTTGCAGAAACAAAGCTGTTAATTAATCCATTCTCAAAACACAATAAAAATTCTAGGATCATCTGATCTCTGATTGGTTTCTCAATGAATCAGTCGAAAAAGCATCAGACTGGAAATCCAGGAGTTCCTCCTCCACAGTGTTATTGCCAGTTTGGGCTGTCCAATCTCGAGTTAAGTTAATGTTACCCATGATTACATTCTTGCAGTTATTGCATGTGTCTAACAATGCAGCCAATGCCAAAAGATATCCATGGTTCTGGTATAGTTGCAATTATGGAGATATGGCTGCAGGTTAAACAAAGATGGAAATGTCAACGGTATTCACGATAATGGATTGACAGACACATAGGGAAAGGAGGTGAGGTAACATTGGCATTAAGGGAGGATATTGGCTTGGGAAAATCATAACATGGAATTTTTGGGGAGTGAGTGAAATGTTGAGGGGCAGAAACATTGATGGGACTTGTATGTAGTCTCCCAAACAGCCTGGTTCCAAGTCAGCACAGAGTGTTTTGTTTAATAAAAACCAATGTGTGTTCCTTCCCTGTTGCTGCATCAAAGACTTGGATCTCTCTCTCAAACTGAACTGTGGGTATTCCTAAAGTCCTGCCCTGGAATAGTTCAAAATGGTGACTCACTACTGCCCTCTCCAGGGCAATCAGGGAGAGGCAATAAATGCTCAGTGTTGTTTACATCCCATTAATGTACAAGAAAACAATTTATTTTATTTTATTTATCAAACTAGAGATATTTATCAAGACGGCGAAGTGTGGAAGTGAACACACTGAGCTCCTCATCAGCAGCATTTGTAAATCCAGAGGGGGATGGAAACCAAGATGATTCAGAAGAGAGCTCCACACAAACCTCAGCAGCTCAGGTAATTATTAACTTCCCAAACTGGGATCGTACATCAATAATTCAACACTGAATAGAGTTACCAATGGGAATATCATTAAAACCTGTTTGAGGTTGTTGGGTCAGGATGTGTGTGCAGCAAAATGCAGTTTATTCATAATTTCTTCAACATCATTTCAGAGTTTTATTTTCTTTTGGTTTTGTTCCACTTAAACAGGATGTTCTTGAATTACTGCCTCAGATCACTCTTGGCATTTTATTTTCAATTATAGTTAGAAGCAGCTGATCAAAACACATTAATTCTTAACAATACATTGAACAGGGCAAGGTGTGGGAGAGAGAGTTTGAGGTGTGCTCTGTTCAGTCTTTCATGGATACAATGTGTAACAGTGTAATGTGTGGGAAGTGCAGACTGAAACACCAAGCCCTCTCATGGTCTGTAAAAGGGTGGGCAAGACAGATGAACCTTTGAATACAGAGCCTGTCAGAGTGCATGGTGGAGACAACAAGAATTCTTTGTAAGTTTCTCAGAGTTTTCTATGTTCCCTGCAAGTTTTTAGTTATAATTATTATTCCCCCAACTAATGCGTTCTGTTGTGATTTTGCTGATTTCTAAACTGCTCCTAGTCTTCAGGCTTGCTGATTTTTATGGGTGTAATGTGTAATGTGTGGGCTGGCAGACTGAAAAGCCAACCACTCTCATGATCTGTAAAGGGGTGGACTAGATGGATGAAGCTTTGAACATGGAGCCTGTTGGGGTGATCAGTGAGACAGTAGGAATCCCTTCATCTGTTTTTGAGAGTTTTCTATGGTCCTTGCAAGATTATTGTCTCCCCATTCATCCATTCTTTTGGACTATTTTGCTCCATCCCAAACTGCTCCTTGTCTGAGGTCGAGGATTGCTAGTTTTTCTGCTGATCATTTATATCTCCTCTTTCAACCAAAAGATCTGTTAACTTTTTTTTGTAATGCACGGTAAAGTCACATCATCTGTTTTATATTTGTACTAAAATAGTATCAATAATTATTGAAATTCATGTAAACAATGCTTCATTATTAATCATTACCTAACCATTGCCACCTATTTCAGTAAGATCCCCAATCCATCAGTGCCAAATTAAATCCCATAACCACATTGTTTCCTTGGCTTACATTCCAGGATCCTGGTTTCAGAGACAACATCTTCCTCTCCATCTTCATAAACAATTGTATCATTTTATGTTTGCTATTTGCTAACGTACTCCAGAAAAACAACCTTGTTAATTAATCCATTCTCACTGCACAATAAACATCCTCTGATCATCTGATCTCTGGTTAATATCTCAATGTGTGAGTCAACAAACCATCAGACATCTAATCCAGGAATTATTCCTCCAGTAGTTCCTTTTATCCAGTCTAGAGTTAGGCTAATGTTGTCACCCCATCATCACATCCGTACACTTATTGCATGTGTCTAACAAGGATACCAGTGCAAAACTATATCCACAGTTATAAAATAGTTGCCATTATGGAGAGTGAAGTGCATGTTAACTGCAAGGAGGGAAACCTGAATCTCCAATGGTATTCAATATATTGTAAGGACAGACAAATAGGGAAAGGAGGGGAGTGTAGTGTTGTCAGTCAGGGAGGATATTGTTTTAGAAAAACATAACATGACATTTTTTGTGGCGTGAATGTGTTACTAAGGTGCAGAAACTTTAGTGGGACTTGTATATAGGCCTGAAACAGTAGCCGCGGTGAACGAGAAAGAAGTAAACAAGAGGATTAAACACAAAGGTATTATGAGGGCCGAAACTCTCTCTTCTCGTCAGGAATCTAGCACTTTTCAACATATTTGGAACAGAGTACAAGTGAGGAATGATTATTGCTAAATAAATGACACACATCGTGCTGACTTGGAACCAATCTGTGTTCCTTCCCTGATGCTTGGTCAAAGGTCTGGATCTTCCTCCCTTGACGGACTGTGGGTATTCCTAAAGCCCTGTCCTGGAATAGTTCAAGATGGTGACTCATTACTGCCCTCTCCAGGGCAATCAGGGACAGGCAATAAATGCTCAATGTTGTTTCCATCCCATTATTGTGCAAGAAAACAAATCCTCTCTTTTTATTTATCAAACTCGAGATATTTATCAAGACGACGAAGTGTGGATGTGAACACATTGAGCCCCTCATCAGCTGCATTTGTAAATCCAGAGGAGGATGGAAACCAAGATGATGCAGAAGAGAGCTCCGCACAAACCTCAGCAGCTCAGGTAATTATTAACTTCCCAAACTGGGATCACACATCAATAATTCAACATTGAATAGAGTTACCAATGGGACTATCAGTAAAACCTGTTTGAGGTTGTTGGGTCAGGGTGTGTGTGCAGCAAAATGCAGTTTATTCATAATTTCTTCTACATCATTTCAGAGTTTTATTTTCTTTTGGTTTTGTTTCATTTAATCAGGGTGTTCTTGAGTTACTGCCTCAGATCCCTCTTGACGTTTTATTATCAATTATTATTCGGTGTCACGATTGATCAGTGGTTAGCACTGCTGCCTCACAGCACCAGAGTCTCACGTTTGATTTCATCCAAGGGTGGCTGTCTATGTGGAGTTTGCACATTATTTCTGGGTCTGCATGGGTTTCCTCCGGTTACTCCGGTTTCCTCCCACAATCCAAAGATGTGCAGGGCAGGTGAATTGGCCATGCTAAATTATTCATAGTGTAAGGTGCATTATTCAGAGGGAAATGGGTCTGGGTGGGTTATTCTTTGGAGGGTTGGTGTGGACTTGTTGGGCTGAAGGGCCTGTTTCCACACTGTAGGGAATCTAATCTATAGTTAGAGGCAGCAGATCGAAAGACCTAGATTTTTGTCAATATTTGGAACAGGGCATGGGGTGGGAGAGGGGGTGGTCTGAGATGTGCTCTGTTCAGTCTTTCATGTATACAATGTGTGACAGTGTAATGTGTGGGATGTGCAGACTGTAACACCAAGCCTTTCATGGTCTGTAAAAGGGTGGGCTAGATAGGTGAACCTTTGAATACAGAGCCTTTGAATAGTTGCCATTATGGAGAGTGAAGTGCATGTTAACTGCAAGGATGGAAACCTGAACCTCCAGTGGTATTCAATATATTGTAAGGACAGACAAATAGGGGAAGGAGGGGAGTGTAGTGTTGTCAGTCAGGGAGGATATTGTTTTAGAAAAACATAACATGACATTTTTCGTGGCGTGAATGTGTTACTAAGGTGCAGAAACTTTAGTGGGACTTGTATATAGGCCTGAAACAGTAGCCGTGGTGAACAAGAAAGAAGTAAACAAGAGGATTAAACACAAAGGTATTATGAGGGCCGAAACTCTCTCTTCTCGTCAGGAATCTAGCACTTTTCAACATATTTGGAACAGAGTACAAGTGAGGAATGATTATTGCTAAATAAATGACACACATAGTGCTGACTTGGAACCAATCTGTGTTCCTTCCCTGATGCTTGGTCAAAGGTCTGGATCTTCTTCCCTTGACGGACTGTGGGTATTCCTAAAGCCCTGTCCTGGAACAGTTCAAGATAGTGACTCATTACTGCCGCCTCCAGGGCAATCAGGGACAGGCAATAAATGCTCAGTGTTGTTTCCATCCCATTATTGTGCAAGAAAACAAATCCTTTCTTTTTATTTATCAAACTAGAGATATTTATCAAGACGACGAAGTGTGGATGTGAACACATTGAGCCCCTCATCAGCAGCATTTGTAAATCCAGAGGAGGATGGAAACTAAGATGATGCAGAAGAGAGCTCCGCACAAACCTCAGCAGCTCAGGTAATTATTAACTTCCCAAACTGGGATCACACATCAATAATTCAACATTGAATAGAGTTACCAATGGGACTATCAGTAAAACCTGTTTGAGGTTGTTGGGTCAGGGTGTGTGTGTAGCACAATGCAGTTTATTCATAATTTCTTCTACGTCATTTCAGAGTTTTATTTTCTTTTGGTTTTGTTTCATTTTATCAGGGTGTTCTTGAGTTACTGCCTCAGATCCCTCTTGACGTTTTATTATCAATTATTATTCGGTGTCACGATTGATCAGTGGTTAGCACTGCTGCCTCACAGCACCAGAGCCCCACGTTTGATTACATCCAAGGGTGGCTGTCTATGTGGAGTTTGCACATTATTTCTGGGTCTGCATGGGTTTCCTCCGGTTACTCCGATTTCCTCCCACAATCCAAAGATGTGCAGGGCAGGTGAATTGGCCATGCTAAATTATTCATAGTGTAAGGTGCATTATTCAGAGGGAAATGGGTCTGGGTGGGTTATTCTTTGGAGGGTTGGTGTGGACTTGTTGGGCTGAAGGGCCTGTTTCCACACTGTAGGGAATCTAATCTATAGTCAGAGGCAGCAGATCGAAAGACATAGATTTTTGTCAATATTTGGAACAGGACATGCGGTGGGAGAGGGGGTGGTCTGAGATGTGCTCTGTTCAGTCTTTCATGTATACAATGTGTGACAGTGTAATGTGTGGGATGTGCAGACTGTAACACCATGCCTTTCATGGTCTGTAAAAGGGTGGGCTAGATAGGTGAACCTTTGAAAACAGAGCCTGTCAGACTGCATGGTGGAGACAACAAGAATTCTCTTATAAGTTTCTCAGAGTTTTCTATGTTCCCTGCAATGTTTCAGTCATAATTATTATTCCCCCAACTAATGCATTCTGTTGTGATTTTGCTGATTTCTAAACTGTTCCTAGTCTTCAGGCTTGCTGATTTTTAGCTGATCTTCCAATCACAAGTCTCCATCATTATGTTGTGATTCTAATGTATGGTTAAGCCACATTGCCTGCTTTATGTTTTTGCTAAGTCATTGTGAGGGACCATTGTAATTCATGCATGCAATCCGTCAATGTTAACAGTAGCCTTTCCACTGCCAACTCTTTTGGTACGATTCACCAATCCATCATTGCCAACTCAGATCCCCAAATCTCATAGTTACTTATAGTTACATTTCACGACCCACATTTCAAAGTTAATATCTTCACTCTCCATCTTAATAAACAATTCAGCCATTTTACGTTTGCTCTTTGCAAACGGACTCTCACAAACAAATCTGTTAACTAATCCATTCTCAAAACACAATAAAAATCTAGGATCATCTGATCTCTGATTGGTTTCTCAATGAATCAGTCGAAAAAGCATCAGACTGTAAATCCAGGAGTTCCTCCTCCACAGTGTTATTGCCAGTTTGGGCTGTCCGATCTTGAGTTAGGTTAATGTTACCCATGATCACATTCTTGCAATTATTGCATGTGTCTAACAATGCAGCCAATGCCAAAAGGTATCCACGGTTCTGGTATAGTTGCAATTACGGAGATATGGCTGCAGGTTAAACAAGGATGGAAATGGAAATGTCAACGGTCTTCAAGATTATATAATGACAGACACATAGGGAAAGGAAGTGAGGTAACATTGTTCATAAAGGAGGATGTTGGCTTGGAAAATCATAATATGGAATATTTGGGGAGTGAGTGGAATGTTGAGGAGCAGAAACATTGATGGGACTTGTATATAGACTCCCAAACAGTCTGGTTCCAAGTCAGCACAGAGTGTTTTGTTTAATAATAACCAATGTGTGTTCCTTCCCTGTTGCTGCATCCAAGACTTGGATCTCCCTCTCAAACTGAACTGTGGGTATTCCTGAAGCCCTGTCCTGGAATAGTTCAAGATGGTGACTCACTACTGCCCTCTCCAGGGCAATCAGGGAGAGGCAAATAAATGCTCAGTGTTTGAATACATGAATGTACAAGAAAACAAATCCTCTCTTTTTATTTATCAAACTAGAGATATTTATCAAGACGGCGAAGTGTGGATGTGAACACATTGAGCCCCTCATCAGCAGCGTTTGTAAATCCAGTGGAGGATGGAAACCAAGATGATGCAGAAGAGAGCTCCGCACAAACCTCAGCAGCTCAGGTAATTATTAACTTCCCAAGCTGGGATCACACATTAATAATTCAACATTGAATAGAGTTACCAATGGGAATATCAGTAAAACCTGTTTGAGGTTGTTGAGTCAGAGTGTGTATGCAGCAAAATGCCGTTTATTCATAATTTCTTCAACGTCAGTTCAGAGTTTTATTTTCTTTTGGTTTTGTTTCATTTAAACAGGGTGTTCTTGACTTACTGTCTCAGATCCCTCTTTACGTTTTATTATCAATTATTATTAAGTGTCACGATTGATCAGTGGTTAGCACTGCTGCCTCACAGCGCCAGAATCCCACATTTGATTCCAGCCTAGAGTGGCTGTCTATGTGGAGTTTGCACATTCTTTCTGGGTCTGCATGGGTTTCCTCTGGTTACTCCGGTTTCTTCCCTAAATCCAAAGATGTGCAGGGCAGGTGAATTGGACATGCTAAATTATTCATAGTGTTGGGTGCATTATTCAGAGGTAAATGGGTCTGGGTGGGTTATTCTTTGGAGGGTTGGTGTGGACTTGTTGGGCTGAAGGGCCTGTTTCCACACTATAGGGAATCTAATCTATAGTTAGAGGCAGCAGATCGAAAGACCTAGATTTTTGTCAATATTTGGAACAGGACATGCGGTGGGAGAGGGGGTGGTCTGAGATGTGCTCTGTTCAGTCTTTCATGTATACAATGTGTGACAGTGTAATGTGTGGGATGTGCAGACTGTAACACCAAGCCTTTTATGGTCTGTAAAAGGGTGGGCTAGATAGGTGAACCTTTGAAAACAGAGCCTGTCAGAGTGCATGGTGGAGACAACAAGAATTCTCTTATAAGTTTCTCAGAGTTTTCTATGTTCCCTGCAATGTTTCAGTCATAATTATTATTCCCCAACTAATGCATTCGGTTGTGATTTTGCTGATTTCTAAACTGCTCCTAGTCTTCAGGCTTGCTGATTTTTAGCTGATCTTCCAATCACAAGTCTCCATCATTATGTTGTGATTCTAATGTATGGTTCAGCCACATTGCCTGCTTTATGTTTTTGCTAAGTTAGTGTGAGGGACCATTGTAATTCATGCATGCAATCCGTCAATGTTAACAGTAGCCTTTCCACTGCCAACTCTTTTGGTACGATTCACCAATCCATCATTGCCAACTCAGATCCCCAAATCTCATAGTTACTTATAGTTACATTTCACGACCCACATTTCAAAGTTAATATCTTCACTCTCCATCTTAATAAACAATTCAGCCATTTTACGTTTGCTCTTTGCAAACGGACTCTCACAAACAAATCTGTTAACTAATCCATTCTCAAAACACAATAAAAATCTAGGATCATCTGATCTCTGATTGGTTTCTCAATGAATCAGTCGAAAAAGCATCAGACTGTAAATCCAGGAGTTCCTCCTCCACAGTGTTATTGCCAGTTTGGGCTGTCCGATCTTGAGTTAGGTTAATGTTACCCATGATCACATTCTTGCAATTATTGCATGTGTCTAACAATGCAGCCAATGCCAAAAGGTATCCACGGTTCTGGTGTAGTTGTAATTACGGAGATATGGCTGCAGGTTAAACAAGGATGGAAATGGAAATGTCAACGGTCTTCAAGATTATATAATGACAGACACATAGGGAAAGGAAGTGAGGTAACATTGTTCTTAAAGGAGGATGTTGGCTTGGAAAATCATAATATGGAATATTTGGGGAGTGAGTGGAATGTTGAGGAGCAGAAACATTGATGGGACTTGTATATAGACTCCCAAACAGTCTGGTTCCAAGTCAGCACAGAGTGTTTTGTTTAATAATAACCAATGTGTGTTCCTTCCCTGTTGCTGCATCCAAGACTTGGATCTCCCTCTCAAACTGAACTGTGGGTATTCCTGAAGCCCTGTCCTGGAATAGTTCAAGATGGTGACTCACTACTGCCCCCTCCAGGGCAATCAGGGAGAGGCAAATAAATGCTCAGTGTTGTTTCCATCCCATGAATGTACAAGAAAACAAATCCTCTCTTTTTATTTATCAAACTAGAGATATTTATCAAGACGGCGAAGTGTGGATGTGAACACATTGATCCCCTCATCAGCAGCATTTGTAAATCCAGAGGAGGATGGAAACCAAGATGATGCAGAAGAGAGCTCCGCACAAACCTCAGCAGCTCAGGTCATTATTAACTTCCCAAACTGGGATCACACATTAATAATTCAACATTGAATAGAGTTACCAATGGGAATATCGGTAAAACCTGTTTGAGGTTGTTGAGTCAGAGTGTGTGTGCAGCAAAATGCCGTTTATTCATAATTTCTTCAACGTCAGTTCAGAGTTTTATTTTCTTTTGGTTTTGTTTCATTTAAACAGGGTGTTCTTGACTTACTGCCTCAGATCCCTCTTTACGTTTTATTATCAATTATTATTAAGTGTCACGATTGATCAGTGGTTAGCACTGCTGCCTCACAGCGCCAGAATCCCACGTTTGATTCCGGCCTAGAGTGGCTGTCTATGTGGAGTTTGCACACTCTTTTTGGGTCTGCATGGGTTTCCTCTGGTTACTCCGGTTTCCTCTCACAATCCAAAGATGTGCAGGGCAGGTGAATTGGACATGCTAAATTCTTCATAGTGTTAGGTGCGTTAGTCAGAGGTAAATGGGTCTGGGTGGGTTATTCTTTGGAGTGTTGGTGTGGACTTGTTGGGCTGAAGGGCCTGTTTCCACACTGTAGGGAACCTAATCTATAGTTAGAGGCAGCAAATCGAAAGACATAGATTTTTGTCAATATTTGGAACAGGGCATTGGATGGGAGAAGGGATTGTCTGAGATGTGCTCTGTTCAGTCTTTCATGCATACAATGTGTAACAATGTAATGTGTGGGTTGTGCAGATTGAAACACAAGCCTTTCATGGTCTGTAAAAGGGTGGGCTAGATAGATGAACCTTTGAATACAGAGCCTGTCAGAGTGCATGGTGGAGACAACAAGAATTCTCTCATAAGTTTCTCAGAGTTTTCTATGTTCCCTGCAATGTTTCAGTCATAATTATTATTCCACCAACTAATGCATTCTGTTGTGATTTTGCTGATTTCTAAACTGTTCCTAGTCTTCAGGCTTGCTGATTTTTAGAGGATCTTCTAATCAAAAGTCTCCATCATTGTGTTATGTTTCTAATGCATGGTTAAGCCACATTGCCCGCTTTATATTTTTGCTAAATCAATGTGAGGAACCATTGTAATTCATGCATGCAATCCGTCAATGTTAACAGTAGCCTTTCTACTGCCAACACTTTTGGTAAGATTTCCCAATCCATCATTGCCGACTCAGATCCCCAAATCACATAGTTACTTATAGTTACATTTCACGACCCACATTTCAAAGTTAATATCTTCACTCTCCATCTTAATAAACAATTCAGCCATTTTGCATTTTCTCTTTGCAAACGGACTCTCTGAAACCAATCAGTTAACTGATCCGTTTTCAGAACACAATAAAAATTCTAGGATCATCTGTTCTCTGATTGGTTTCTCGATGAATAGTCGAAAAAGCATCAGACTGTAAACCCAGGAGTTCCTCCTCCACAGTGTTATTGCCAGTTTGGGCCGTCCAATCTTGAGTTAGGTTAATGTTACCCATGATCACATTCTTGCAATTATTGCATGTGTCTAACAATGCAGCCTATGCCAAAAGATATCCATGGTTCTGGTATAGTTGCAATTACGGAGATATGGGTGCAGGTTAAACAAAGATGGAAATGTCAACGGTATTCAAGATAATGGATTGACAGACAAGTACGGAAAGGAGATGAGGTAACATTGGCATTAAGGGAGGATATTGGCTTAGAAAATCATAACACAGAATTTTTGGGGAGTGAGTGAAATGTTGAGGAGCAGAAACATTGATGGGACTTGTATGTAGACTCCCAAACAGTCTGGTTCCAAGTCAGCACAGTATTTTGTTTCATAATAACCAATGTGTGTTCCTTCCCTGTTGCTGCAACAAAGACTTGGATCTCCCTCTCAAACTGAACTGTGGGTATTCCTAAAGCCCTGTCATGGAAATGTTCAAGATGGTGACTCACTACTGTCCCTCCAGGGCAATCAGGGAGAGGCAATAAATGCTCAATGTTGTTTCCATCCCATTAATGTACAAGAAAACAAATCCTCTCTTTTTATTTATCAAACTAGAGATATTTATCAAGACGGCGAAGTGTGGATGTGAACACATTGATCCCCTCATCAGCAGCATTTGTAAATCCAGAGGGGGATGAAAACCAAGATGACGCAGAAGAGAGCTCCGCACAAACCTCAGCAGCTCAGGTAATTATTAACTTCCCAAACTGGGATCGCACATCAATAATTCAACATTGAAAATAGTTACCAATGGGAATATCAGTAAAGCCTGTTTGAAGTTGTTGGTTCAGGGTGTGTGTGTAGCACAATGGAATTTATTCATAATTTCCTCAACGTCATTTCAGAGTTTTATTTTCTTTTGCTTTGTTTCATTTAAACAGGGTGTTCTTGAGTTCCTGCCTCAGATCACTAAATGGTATTTATTATCAATTATAGTTAGAGGCAGCAGATCGAATGACTTGGATTGTCGTCAATATTTGGAGCAGGTGGGAGAGAGGATTTGACATGTGCTCTGTTCAGTCTGTCATGTATATAATGTGTCACAGTGTAATGTGTGGGCTGTGCAGAGTGAAACACCAACCACTTCATGGTCTGTAAACGCGTTGGCTAGATGGATGAACCTTTGAATACAGAGCCTGTCAAAGTGCATGCTGGAGACAACAGGAATCCTCTAATAAGTTTCTCGGAGTTTTCTTTGTTCGCTGCAAGTTTTGAATCATAATTATTATTCCCCCTGCTACTGCATTCTGTTGTGGTTTTGGCTGATCTCGAAACTGCTCCAAGTCCTCCTGCTTGCTGATTTTTAACTGAGCTTCTCCATCTCCTCTTCCAATCGAAAACCTCCCAACTTGTTTATTTTCTATTGTGTGGTTAAGCCACATTGCTTGCTTTATGTTTGTGCTAAGTCAGTGTGAGGAATCATTGTAATTCATGTGTACAATCCATCAATGTTAACAGTAGCCTATCCACTGCCAACTCTTTTGGTAAGATTTCCCAATCCATCATTGCCAACTCAGATCCCCAAATCTCATAGTTCCCTTTTATGACCAAAATTTCAAAGTCAATATCTTCACTCTCCATCTTAATGAACAATTCTATCATTTTATGTTAAGTCTTCTCTAACAGACTCCAGGAAACAACGCTGTTAATTAATCCATCCTCATGGCACCACAAACATTTTAGGATCACCTGATCTCTGATTGGTTTCTCAATGAATGAGTCTAAAAAGCATCAGATTTTTAATCCAGAAACTCCTCCTCCACATATTTTATTGCCAGTTTGGGCAGTCCAATCTAGAGGTCAGTTAATGCTCCCAATATCACATTCTTGTAATGATTGCATGTGTCTAACAATGCAGCCAATGCCAAACAATATCCAGGATTATGGGATAGTTGCAGTTCCGGAGCTGTGGCTGTAGGTTAAACAGAGATGGAACAGGAAATGTCAGCGGTATTCAAGATTCTGGAAGGACAGACAAATAGGGAAAGGAGGTGAGGAAGCATTATCATTAAGGGAGGATATTGGCTTGGAAAATCATAACATGGAATTTCTTTGGAACGAGTGAAATGTTGAGGGGCAGAAACATTGATGGGATTTGTATATAGACTCCCAAACAGTAACAGTGGTGTAAGGGACAGCATTGAACAAGTGATTGAAGACACCTGCAATGAGAAGGCAATAACTCTCACTTCACTTCAGGAACTCAGCTCATTTAAACATGTTTGGAACGAGGCTCTCGTGAGGTCTGGTTATTGTTGAATTAAACACTTTGTGTTGACTTGGGGCCAATCAGTGTTCCCTCCCTGTATCTTGGTCGAAGATCTGGATCTCCCTTTCTAACTGAACTGTAGGTATTCTAATAGGCCTGCCCTGCAGCAGTTCAAGATGGTAACTTACTGCTGCCCTCTGTAGGGCAACCAGGGAGGGTCAATAAATGCTGAATGGTACTCACATCCCATTAGTGCGTAAGAAAACAAACCCTCTCTTTATATTTCTCAAATCAGAGATATTTATCAAGAAGACGAAGTGTGGACGTGAGCTCATTGAGATCATCGTTGGCAGCGTTTCTAATTCCACAGGAGGATGGAAACCAAAATGGATTAGCCGAGGGGTCCTCACAATCTGCAGCAGCTCAGGTAATTACTAACATCCCAAAATGGGATCTCGATATTAACCATAGCCTAGCCACTGCCAAGTCTTTTTGTGCAGTTCCCTCATGTGTCAGTGCCAAATTCGACCTCATAACCTCATGGCGACATTTCAGCTTGAGGCTTTATATATTTACATATGGGATTTACATATTAATAAATCAAAACCTGCAACTCATTCTAAGTGATTAAAGCTTAACAGCTACCTGGGTTGTTCAATACATTGCATCAGTTGAATGACAGTTCGATCTTTTACTATGAATTCTCTGTCCTATGATGCAGCTCCACTCGCTAAGCAACAAAGAAGCAGCGCTCTGAAAGCTTGTCCTTTCAAATAAACCATGTTGGACTATAACCTGGTTATAGTGCGTTTTTTCACTTTGTCCACCCCAGTCCAACACCAGCGCCTCCACCTCAAGGATATTCAAGATTATGGAAGGGCAGACAAATAGGGAATGGAGGTGAGGCAGCATTGTCAGTAAAGGAGGCCATTGGCTTGAGAAATCATAAGATGGAATTTTTGGAGGATTGAGTGAATGAAATTCCAAGGGGAGAAAACATTTTTGGGCGGTACGGTGTCACAGTGGTTAGCACTGCTGCCTCACAGTGCCAGAGAGCTGGGTTCAATTCCCGCCTCAGGCGACTGACTGAGTGGAATTTGCACATTCTCCCTGTGTCTGCGTGGGTTTCCTCCAGGTGCACCGATTTCCTCCCACATGCTAAATTGCTTGTAGTGTTAGGTGAAGGTGTAAATGTGAAGGGATTTGGGTGGGTTGCACTTCAGCGGATCTGTGTGGAGTTGTTGGGCTGAAGGGCCTGTTTCCACACTGTAAGTAATCTAATCTATATCGGCCCCAAACAGTGGCAGTGGTAAGAGAAAGCATTAAGCAAGAGATTAAAGATACAGGCATTAAGAAGACTGTAACTCTTGCTTCATGACTGGAATTCAACGCTTTTGAAGAGGTTTGGAACAAGACTCTAGTGCGGTCTGGTTACTGCTGAATAAATGCCACACACTGTGCTGACTTGGAACTAATCTGTGTTCCATCTGTGTTGCTGGGTCAAAGATCTGGATTTCCCACCCTAACGGAACTGTGGGTATTCCTTCAGCACCGCCCTGCAGCAGTCCAGGATGGTGGCTCACTGCTGCCCACTCAAGGGTAATCAGGAAGGGGCAATAAATGCTCAATGGTGCTCACGTCCTGTAGTGATTGGAACCAGGTGGACCTTGTTGACTACAAGGTCCTTGATTGGGGTTTTACCTTACACCAGTCAGTAAAGCCCTGGCTGGCCTAAATAACCATGAGAAGGGATTTTAAGGTTTGACCCCATTTTCTGAAAGCTGATTGAATGGTGGGGTTTGGAGCCTGGCTTTGTTGCTCCTCTCCCTTGTAAAATTGCTGTTTCTCTGTATACAGTTGTTAATGTTAACTGTTTTATAAACTGTATTGTTTAATAAAATAAAAGGAAATAACCACCGAGAACTACCGCTGTTTGGCAGTAGTGTGGCAGTTTATTAGGAGATTGGAATCCCCTGAGCCCAGGCGACTTAGAAAAATAACCACGAGAATCCCCTCAGGTTAGGTGACTGAATCCAAGCTGGCTGTCCACAGCCAGTTACTGCTGTGAGGAAGAAGACTGCTGCCATTTTGTTTTGTTTCTTCTTTTGGATGATGTGAATTGCTGCTGTTGTTGCTATGCTCCTGCCTGGGTCTACCCAGTTCTGCTGTAGCATCCTGGGCCTAATTGCTCTGTCCTAGCAGCCTGGGCCTACCCAGTTCTGCCATAGCAGCCTGGGCCTACCCAGGTCTGCCGTAGCAGCCTGGGCCTACCCAATTCTGCCCTAGCAGCCTGGGCCTACCCAATTCTGTCCTAGCAGCTTGGGCCTACCCAGTTCTGCTGTAGCAGCCTCGACCTCCCCAGATCCATTTTTTAAAAAAATAACCACAAGAATCTCCTCAGTTCAGGCAACAGACTCTGAGCTGGCTGGCCACAGTCACTGTGCTGTGCACAAGTCAATAAAGGCTGACTTGATGATGGGACATTGGCCTCTGCAATTATTTCATTGAAAATGGGAGAATACAGTACGTGCCTGAAGAGCATTCATTTTCAACAGTCACCTTAGAGTTGGGATAAACTTTTCTGGTATCATACCTTTATTTGGGAAGCTTGACTGATTTGATCCTGCTGTCCAAGACTAGTCCGAGTATGTGGAAAGAATGCAATATTTTTTCCAGACAAATGACATCGGGGCAGATGAAAAACAACGAGTAATCCTTCAGACTGCTTGCGGACCTGCAGCATTTTCAGTTGTGTAGGGCAACTGACGGCAGCAGACACTAAAATCTTCCAAGAATTGACAGAGTTGATCAAGGAATATTATGATCCCAAACCTCCTCAAATTTTGAGATGCGGTCGGTGTTACTCGGCTGTTAGAGAACTGAGGGAATCTGTATCAGGATTTTTAACGAGGTTGAGATGACTGGCAGAGGCATGTGAATTTGGGTTAACTCTGGATGAGATGCTAAGAGACTGTTTGGGATGTGGGATTAATGAGAAGTGCCTACTAGCTGAAACCCAACTGGACATCAATCAGACACTGCAGCTGGCATTGTCATTAGAAAATGCAGTAAGTGGAGCACAGGGGCTGCAGGGCATCCCACTGGAAGTGAGGTCTGATTATTGCTAAATAAATGACACACACAGTGCTGACTTGGAACCAATCTGTGTTCCTTCCCTGATGCTTGCTCAAAGATCTGGATCTCTCTCTCTTGACGGACTGTGGGTATTCCTGAAGCCCTGCCCTGCAGCAGATCAAGATGGTGGCTCACTACTGCCCTCTGAAGGACAACCTCAGAAGGGCTGAATACTGTTATCCCACTCATGTAGAAGAAAACAAATTCTCCTTATTTGTCAAATCAGAGATATTTATCAAGATGACGCAGTGTGGGTGTGAACTCATCAGCAACATTTGTAAATCCAGAGGAGGATGAAAACCAAGATCATGCAGAAGAGAGCTCTGCACAAACCTCCACCGCTCAGGTAATTATTAACTTCCTTCACAGCAATAATTCAACATTGATAAGAGTTACCAATGAGGAACATCACTAAAACCTGTTTGAGGTTGATGGGTCAGGGTGTGTGTGCAGTGACTTTGTACATGTGCACCATGGTGCAATTTATTCATAAACCCACCAACATCATTTCAGAATTTTATTTTCTTCCGGTTTTGTTTAAATTAAACAGGGTGTTCTTGAGTTACTGCCCCAGATCACTAATCAGCATTTTACTGTTGATTATAGTTTGAGGCAGCAGATCGAAAGACCTGGACTACTCAAGATACTTGGACCAGGACATGGGGAGGGATAGAGGTGTTGAAGTGTTCTCTGTGCAGTCACATACACGATGTGTAACAGTAATGTGCAGACTGAAACACCAGGTCCTTTGTAAAGGGGTGGGCTAGCTGGATGAACCTTTGAATGTGGAGCATGTCCTTGTGGGATATGCCGACAACAGGAATCCTGTCATTTGTTTCTGAGAGTTTTCTGCATTCCCTGCAAGTTTAATGTGATAATTATTATTCCCCTGATTGATCCATTCTGTTGTTCTTTTTCATTGAATTCCAAACTGCTTTGAGTCCTCAGGTTTGCTGATTTTTCTGCCGATCTTCTATATCTCCTCTTCCAATCTAAAAGTCTCCATGATTGTGTTGTTTTTCTAATGCCCAGTTATGTCACATTGCCTGCTTTATACTTGTGCTAGGTTCGTGTGAGCAATCATTGTAATTCATGCGTATGATCTGTCAATATTAACCATAGCCTATCCACTGCCAACTCTTTTGGTATGGTTTCCCAATCCATCATTGCCAATTCCGATCTCAGAACCTCATAGTTCCTTTCAGTTACATTTCAGAACTCACATTTCAAAGTCAATACCTTTACACTCCATCTTAATAAACAATTCGATCATTTCATAACAGCTCTTCTCTGACAGACTGTATGAAACAACACTTAATTAATACACTCTCATTGCACAACAAACATTCTAGGATCACCTGACCTCTGGCTGAGTCTAAAAAGCATCAGATTTTTAATGGAGGAATTCCTCCTCCACAGTGTTGTTGCCAGTTTGGGCTGTCCAATCTCGAATTAGGTTAATGGTGTCCATGATCACATGCACCCAGTGCAAATCAAGATCCACAGTCATGATATAGTTGCAATGACAGAGACATGGCAGTAGATTAAACAAGGATGGAAGTACAAATGTTGGCAGTAGTCAAGATAATGGAAGGACAGAAGAATAAGGAAAGGTCAGATAACATTGTCATCGAGGGAGGATATTGTATTGTCAAATCATAATATGGAAATTTTGGGGGAGTGAGTGAAATGTCGAGGGGCAGAAGCATTGCTGGCATTTGTATATAGACCGCAAACAGTAGAGGTGGTGCAAGGGAAAGCATTAAAATAAAAGATTGAAGACACGTGCATCGAAAGGGCAGTAATTCTCACTTCAGCAACTCAGCTCATTTAAACATGTTTGAAACAAGGTTCTCGTGAGGTCTGGTTCTTGTTGAACAAAACATTCTATACTAAGTTGAAACCAATCTGTATCCCTTCCCTATTGCTGCATCATAAATCTAGATCTCCCTCTCTAACTGAGCTGTGGTTATTCCTAAAGGATCCTGGAATGTAAGTCAACCTAACAATGAAGGGTATGAGGTTTTTGTTGTCACTGACAGATTGGAGATCATACTAAAATCGTATGACCCCCAATAGTTCAAGATGGTGTCTCACTACTGCCCTCTCAAGGGCAATCAGGGAGGGAAAATAAATGCGGAATAGTGCTCATATCTCATTAGTGTAAAAGAAAACAAATCCTCTCTTTTTTATTTGTGAATTCAGAGGTATTTATCAAGACGGCAAAGTGTGGATGTGAACACATTGAGCCCCTCATCAGCAACATTTGTAAATCCAGAGGGGGATGAAAACCAAGATGATGCAGAGGAGAGCTCCGCTCAAACCTCAGCAGCTCAGGTAATTATTAACTTCCCAAACTGGGATCACACATCAATAATTCAACATTGAAAAGAGTTGCCAATGCGAATATCAGTAAAACCTGTTTGAGTTGATGGGTCAGGGTGTATGTGCAGTGATTTTGTACATGCGCTGCATGGTGCAGTTTATTCATAACCCCATCAGAATCATTCCAGAGTTTTATTTTCCTTTGGGTTTGTTTAAATTAAGTAGAGTGGTCTTGACTTACTGCCTGAGATCACTAATGAGCATTTCATTATCAATTAGAGGCAGCAGATCAGAAGAGCTGGAGTTGTGATGGTACTTGGACCAGGACATAGGATGAGGTGGAGGTGTTGTGGTGTCTCTGTGCAGTCCCTATCACACATATACAATGTGTAACAGTGTAATGTGTGGGCTGTGCAGTCTGAAACGCCAAGCACTCTCATGGTTGGTAAAGGGGTGGGCTAGATGAATGAACCTTTGATTATGGAGCCTGTCGGGGTGAACGGAGAGACAGTAGGAATCCATTCATCTGTTTTTGAGAGTTTTCTATGGTCCCTGCAAGATTATTGTCCCCCCATTCATCCATTCTTTTGGACTATTTTGCTCCATCCCAAACTGCTCCTCGTCTGAGGTCGAGCTTTGCTAGTTTTTCTGCTGATCATTTATATCTCCTCTTTCAACCAAAAGATGCTTTACATTTTTTTTGTAATGCATGATAAAGGCACATCATCTGTTTTATATTTGTACTAAAATAGTATCAACAATTATTGAAATTGATGTAAACAATGCTTCATTATTAATCATTACCTAACCACTACCACCTATTTCAGTAAGATCCCCAATCCATCAGTGCCAACTTAAATCCCATACCCCCATTGTTTCCTTGGCTTACATTCCAAGATCCTGGTTTCAGAGTCAATGTCTTCCTCTCCATCTTCATAAACAATTGTATCATTTTATGTTTGCTATTCGCTAACGGACTCCAGAAAAACAAACTTGTTAATTAATCCATTCTCACTGCACAATAAACAGCCTCTGATCATCTGATCTCTGGTTGATATCTCAATGCGTGAGTCAACAAACCATCAGGTATATAATCCAGGAATTATTCCTCCATGGTGTTATTGGTAGTTCCTTTTATCCAGTCTAGAGTTAGACGAATGTTATCACCCAATCATCACATCCATGCACTTACTGCATTGGTCTAACAAGGATACCAGTGCAAAGCTATATCCACAGTTATAATATAGTTGCCATTATGGAGAGTGAAGTGCATGTTAACTGCAAGGATGGCAACCTGAACCTCCAGTGGTATTCAATACATTGTAAGGAGAGACAAATAGGGAAAGGAGGGGGACTAATGTTGCCGGTCAGGGAGGATATTGTTTGAGAAAAACATAATATGACATTTTTTGTGCTGTTAATGTGTTACTAACATGCAGAAACTTTAGTGAGGCTTGTATATAGGCCTGAAGCAGTAGCAGCAGTGAACGAGAAAGAATTCAACATGAGGATAAACACATAGGCAAAATGAGGGCAGGAACTCTCACTTCTCTTCAGGAATCTAGCTCTTTTGAACATATTTGGAACAGGTACTAGTGAGGTCTGACTATTGCTGAGACAATGACACACACAGTGCTGACATGGAACCAATCTGTGTTCCTTCCCTGATGCTTGGTCAAAGATCTGGATCCCCGTCTCTTGACAGACTGTGGGAATTGCTGAACACCTGTCCTGCTGCAGTTCAACATGATGGCTCACCACTGCCCTCTCAAGGGCAACCACAGAAGGGCAATAAATGCTGAATAGTGTTCACATCCCAGTAATGTAGAAGAAAACAAATTCTCTCTTATTTGTCAAATCAGAGATATTTATCAAGACGACGAAATGTGGATGTGAACACATTGAGCCCCTCATCAGCAGCATTTGTAAATCCAGAGGAGGATGGAAACCAAGATGATGCAGAAGAGAGCTCTGCACAAACCTCAGGAGCTCAGGTAATTATTAACTTCCCAAACTGGGATCACACATCAATAATTCAACACTGAAAAGAGTTACCAATGGGAATATCAGTAAAACCTGTTTGAGTTGATGGGTGAGGGTTTTATTTTCCTTTGGGTTTGTTTAAATTAAGTAGAGTGGTCTTGAGTTACTGCCTGAGATCACTAATGAGCATTTCAGTATCAATTAGAGACATCAGATCAGAAGAGCTGGAGATGTGATGGTACTTGGAACAGGACATGGGATGAGGTGGAGGTGTTGTGGTGTCTCTGTGCAGTCCCTGTCACACATATACAACGTGTAACAGTGTAATGTGTGGGCTGTGCAGAGTGAAACACCAAGCAATCTCATGGTCTGTAAAGGGGTGGGCTAGATGAATGAATATTGCTCGGACAGAACAATAAGGAAAGGAGGGGGGCTGGTTTTGTCAGTCAGGGAGGATATTGTTTTAGAAAAACATAACATGACATTTCTGCGGCGTGAATGTGTTACCAAGCTGCAGAAACTTTAGTGAGGCTTGTATATAGGCCTGAAACAGTAGCAGTGGTGAATGAGGAAGAATTAAACAAGAAGATTAAACACATAGGCAATAGGAAGGCAGAAACTCTCACTTCTCTTCAGGAATCTAGCTTTTTTGAACATATTTTGAACAGGGTGTGAGTGAGGTCTGATTATTGCTAAATAAATGACACCCACAGTGCTGACTTGGAACCAATCTGTGTTCCTTCCCTGATGCTTGGTCAAAGGTCTGGATCTCCCTCTCTTGACGGACTGTGGGTATTTCTGAAGCCCTGCCCTGCAGCAGATCAAGATGGTGGCTCACTACTGCCTTCTAAGGGGCAATTGCAGAAGGGCAACAAATGCTGAATAGTGTTCACATCCCACCAATGTATAAAAAAACAAATTCTCTCTTTTTATTTGTCAAATCAGAGATATTTATCAAGACGACGTAGTGTGGGTGTGAGCTCATCAGCAACATTCTTGGTGGAAACCAAGATGATGCAGAAGAGAGCTCCGCACAACCCTCAACAGCTCAGGTAATTATTAACTTCCCAAACTGGGATCGCACATCAATAATTCAACATTGAAGAGAGTTACCAATGGGGAATGTCCCTAAAATCTGTTTGAGATTGATGGGTCATGGTGTGTGTGCAGCACAATGCAGTTTATTCATAATTTCTTCAATGTCATTTCAGAGTTTTATTTTGGTTTGGTTTTGTTCAACTTAAACAGGCTGTTCTTGAAATAATGCCTCAGATCACTCTTGGCATTTTATTATTAATTATAGTTAGAAGCAGCAGATCAAAAGACCTTAATTTTTGTCGATACTTGGAACAGTGCATGGGTTGGGAGAGAGGGTTTAAGATGTGCTCTGTGCAGTCCCTGTCATATATACAATGTGTAACAGTGTAATGTGTGTTCTGTACCGACTGAAACGCCAAGCAATCTCATGTTCTGTAAAGGGGTGGGCTAGATGGATGAACCTTTGAATACAGAGCCTGTCAGAGTGCACGGTGGAGATAGCAGGAATCCACTAATATGTTTCTTAGAGTTTTCTATGTTCCCTGCAAGTTTTTAGTCATAATTGTTATTCCCCCTATTAATGCATTCTGTTGCACTTTTTACTGATTTCTAAACTGCTCCTCGCCCTCAGGCTTGCTGATTTTTAGCTGATCTTCTATATCCCCTCTTCCAATCAAAAACATCCATAATTGTTTATTTTCTAACACATGGTTAAGCCACATTATTCGCTTTATATTTTTGCTAAGTCAGTGTGAGGAACCATTGTAATTCATGCATACAATCCGTCAATGTTAACAGTAGCCTTTCCACTGCCAACTCTTTTGGTAAGATTTCCCAATCCATCAATGCCAACTCAGATCCCCAGATCTCATAGAGTTACATTTCACGACCCACATTTCAAAGTTAATATCTTCACTCTCCATCTTAATAAACAATTCAGCCATTTTACGTTTCCTCTTTGCAAACGGACTCTCTGAAACAAATCTCTTAACTAATCCATTCTCAGAACACAATAAAAATTCTAGGATCATCTGTTCTCTGATTGGTTTCTCAATGAATGAGTCTAAAAAGCATCAGACTGTAAATCCAGGAGTTCCTCCTCCACAGTGTTATTGCCAGTTTGGGCTGTCCAATCTCGAGTTAGGTTAATGCTACCCATGATCACATTCTTGCAATTATTGCATGTGTCTAACAATGCAGCCAATGCCAAAAGATATCCATGGTTCTGGTATAGTTGCAATTATGGAGATATGGCTGCAGATTAAACAAAGATGGAAATGTCAATGGTATTCAAGATAATGGATTGACAGACAAGTAGGGAAAGGAGGTGAGGTAACATTCTTTTAAGAGAGGATATTGGCTTGGAAAATCTTAACGTGGACTTTTTGGGGAGTGAGTGAAATGTTGAGGGGCAGAAACATTGGTTGGACTTGTATATAGACTCTCAAACAGTCTGTTTCCAAGTCAGCACAGAGTGTTTTGTTTAATAATAACCAATGTGTGTGCTGCATCAAAGACTTGGATCTCCCTCTCAAACTGAACTGTGGGTATTCCTAAAGCCCTGTCCTGGAATAGTTCAAGATGGTGACTCACAACTGCCCCCTCAACGGCAATCAGGGAGGGGCAATAAATGCTCAGTGTTGTTTACATCCCATTAATGTACAAGAAAACAAACCCTCTCTTTTTATTTATCAAACTAGAGATATTTATCAAGACGGCGAAGTGTGGATGTGAACACATTGAGCCACTCATCAGCAGCATTTGTAAATCCAGATGAGGATGGATACCAAGATGATGCAGAAGAGAGCTCCGCACAAACCTCAGCAGCTCAGGTAATTATTAACTTCCCAAACTGGGATCACACATCAATAATTCAACATTGAATAGAGTTACCAATGGGAATATCAGTAAAACCTGTTTGAGGTTGTTGGGTCAGAGTGTGTGTGCAGCAAAATGCATTTTATTCATAATTTCTTCACCGTCATTTCAGAGTTTTATTTTCTTTTGGTTTTGTTTCATTTAAACAGGGTGTTCTTGAGTTATTGCTTCAGATCGCTCTTGACGTTTTATTATCAATTATTATTTGGTGTCACGATGGCTCAGTGGTTAGCAGTGCTGCCTCACAGCGCCAGGAACCCAGATTTGATTCCAGCCTTTGGTGACTGTCTATGTGGAGTTTGCACATTCTTTCTGTGTCTTCATGGGTTTCCTCTGGATGCTCCGGTTTCCTCCCACAATCCAAAGATGTGTAGCCAGGTGAATTGGCCATGCTAAATTATCCATAGTGTTCGGTGCTTCAGTCAGAAGGAAATTAGTCTGGGTGGGTTATTTTTTTGAGGATTGGTGTGGACTTGTTGGGCTGAAGGGCCTGTTTCCAAACTGGAGGGAATCTAATCTATAGATATAGGCAGCAGATCGTAAGGCCTGGATCTTTGTCGAAACTTGGAACAGGGCATAGGGTGGGGTTGGGGGGAGCGGCGGTGTCTGAGATGTGCTCTGTTTCATTTTTCATGCATACAATGTGTAACAGTGTAATGTGTGTGTTGTGCACACAAACATCAAACGCTTCATGATCTGTAAAAGGGTGGGCTAGAGAAAGGAACCTTTGAATACGGAGCCTGTCGGAGTCCATGTTGGAGACAACAGGAATCCTCTAATACAATTCTCTGAGTTTTCTATGTTCCCTGCAGGGTTTTAGTCATAATTATTATTCTCCCTACTCTTGCATTCTGTTGTGATTTTGCTGATTTCTAAACTGCTCCTAGTCTTCAGGCTTGCTGATTTTTAGCCGATCTTCAATAAATCCTCTTCCAATCGAAAGTCTCCATGATTATGTTGTGTTTATAATGCCCAGTTAAGCCACATTTCGTTCTTTATATTTGTGCTAAGTCCATGTGAGGAACCATTGTAATTCAGGCATACAGTAGCCTATCCACTGCCAACTCTTTTGGTATGGTTTCCCAATCCATCATTGCCGACTCAGATCTCAGAACTTCGTGATTCCTTTTAGTTACCTTTCACAACCGACGTTTCAAAGTCAATATCTTCACTCTCCACCTTAATAAACAATTATGTCATTTAGGTTTGCCCTTCGCGAACGGATTCTCCGAAACAAAGCTGTGAATTAATCCATTCTCAAAACACAACATATATCTAGGATCATCTGATCTCTGATTGGTTTCTCAATGAATGAGTCTAAAAAGCATCAGACTGTAAATCCAGGAGTTCCTCCTCAACCGTGTTATTGCCAGTTTGGGCTGTCCAATCTCAGGTTAGGTTAATGTTACCCATGATCACATTCTTGCAATTATTGCATGTGTCTAACAATGCAGCCAAAGCCAAAAGATATCTACGGTTATGGTAGAGGTGCAGTTACGGAGATATGGCTGCAGGTTAAACAAGGATGGAAGTGGAAATGTCAACGGTATTCAAACTTATGTAATGACAGACAAATAGGGAAAGGACGTGAGGAAACATTGTTATTAAAGAAGGATGTTGGCTTGGAAAATCATAACATGGAATTTTTGGGGAGCGAGTGGAATGTTGAGGGGCAGAAACATTGATGGGATTTGTATATAGACTCCCAAAAAGTCTGGTTCCAAGTCAGCACAGAGTGTTTTGTTAAATAATAACCAATGTGTGTTCCTTCCCTGTTGCTGCATCAAAGACTTGGATCTCCCTCTCAAACTGAACTGTGGGTATTCCTAAAGCTCTGTCCTGGAATAGTTCAAGATGGCGACTCACTACTGCCCCCTCCAGGGCAATCAGGGACAGACAATAAATGCTCAGTGTTGTTTACATCCCATTAATGTACAAGAAAACAAATCCTCTCTTTTTATTTATCAAACTAGAGATGTTTATCAAGACGACGAAGTGTGGATGTGAACACATTGAGCCCCTCATCAGCAACATTTGTAAATCCAGAGGGGGATGGAAACCAAGATGATGCAGAAGAGAGCTCTGCACAAACCTCAGCAGCTCAGGTAATTATTAACTTCCCAAACTGGGATCACATATCAATAATTCAACATTGAATAGAGTTACCAATGGGAATATCAGTAAAACCTGTTTGAGGTTGTTGAGTCAGAGTGTGTGTGCAGCAAAATGCATTTTATTCATAATTTCTTCAACGTCAATTTAGAGTTTTATTTTCTTTTGGTTTTGTTTCTTTTAAACAGGGTGTTCTTGAGTTACTGCCTCAGATCCTACTTGACGTTTTATTATCAATTATTATTCGGTGTCACGATTGATCAGTGGTTAGCACTGCTACCTCACAGCACCAGAGTCTCACGTTTGATTCCAGCCGACGGTGGCTGTCTATGTGGAGTTTGCACATTCTTTCTGGGTCTGCATGGGTTTCCTCCGGTTACTCCGGTTTCCTCCCACAATCCAAAGATGTGCAGGGCAGGTGAATTGGCCATACGAAATTATTCATAGTGTGAGGTGCATTAGTCAAAGGGAAATGGGTCTGTGTAGGTTATTCTTTGGAGGGTTGGTGTGGACGTGTTGGGCTGAAGGGCCTGTTTCCACACTGTAGGGAATCTAATCTATAGTCAGAGGCAGCAGATCGAAAGACCTAGATTTTTGTCAATATTTGGAACAGGGCATGGGCAGGGAGAGGGGGTGGTCTGAGATGTGCTCTGTTCCGTCTTTCATGTGCACAATGTGTTACAGTGTAATGTGTGGGATGTGCAGAGTGAAACACCAAGCCTTTCATGGTCTGTAAAAGGGTGGGCTATATAAGTTCCTCACAGATTTCTATACAATGTTTCTATGCATTCCCTGCAATGTTTCAGTCATAATTATTATTCCACCAACTAATGCATTCTGTTGTAATTTTGCTGATTTCTAAACTGCTCCTAGTCTTCAGGCTTGCTTTCTTTTAGCTGACCTTCCAATCGAAAGTCTCAATCATTGTGTTGTGTTTTTAATGCATGGTTAAGCCACATTGCCCGCTTTATATTTTTGCTAAGTCAGTGTGAGGAACCATTGTAATTCATGCATACAATCTGTCAATATTAACCATAGCCTATCCACTGCCAACTCTTTTGGTATGGTTTCCCAATCCATCATTGCCAATTTCGATCTCAGAACCTCATAGTTCCTTTCAGTTACATTTCAGAACTCACATTTCAAAGTCAATACCTTTACACTCCATCTTAATAAACAATTCGACCATTTCATAACAGCTCTTCTCTGACAGACTGTATGAAACAACACTTAATTAATACATTCTCATTGCACAACAAACATTCTAGGATCACCTGACCTCTGGCTGAGTCTAAAAAGCATCAGATTTTTAATGGAGGAATTCCTCCTCCACAGTTTTATTGCCAGTTTGGGCTGTCCAATCTCGAATTAGGTTAATGGTGTCCATGATCACATGCACCCAGTGCAAATCAAGATCCACAGTTATGATATAGTTGCAATGACAGAGACATGGCTGCAGATTAAACAAGGATGGAAGTAGAAATGTTGGCAGTAGTCAAGATAATGGAAGGACAGAAGAATAAGGAAAGGTCAGATAACATTGTCATCGAGGGAGGATATTGTATTGTCAAATCATAATATGGAAATTTTGGGGGAGTGAGTGAAATGTCAAGGGGCAGAAGCATTGCTGGCATTTGTATATAGACCGCAAACAGTAGAGGTGGTGCAAGGGAAAGCATTAAAATAAAAGATTGAAGACACGTGCATCGAAAGGACAGTAATTCTCACTTCAGCAACTCAGCTCATTTAAACATGTTTGAAACAAGGTTCTCGTGAGGTCTGGTTCTTGTTGAACAAAACATTCGATGCTAAGTTGAAACCAATCTGTATCCCTTCCCTATTGCTGCATCATAAATCTAGATCTCCCTCTCTAACTGAGCTGGGGGTATTCCTAAAGGATCCTGGAATGTAAGTCAACCTAACAATGAAGGGGATAAGGTTTTTGTTGTCACTGATGGATTGGAGATCATACTAAAATTGTATGATCCCCAATAGTTCAAGATGGTGACTCACTACTACCCTCTCAAGGGCAATCAGGGAGGGAAAATAAATGCGGAATAGTGCTCATATCTCATTAGTGTAAAAGAAAACAAATCCTCTCTTTTTTTATTTGTGAATTCAGAGGTATTTATCAAGACGGCAAAGTGTGGATGTGAACACATTGAGCCCCTCATCAGCAACATTTGTAAATCCAGAGGGGGATGAAAACCAAGATGATGCAGAAGAGAGCTCCGCACAAACCTTAGCAGCTCAGGTAATTATTAACTTCCCAAACTGGGATCACACATCAATAATTCAACATTGAAAAGAGTTGCCAATGCGAATATCAGTAAAACCTGTTTGAGTTGATGGGTCAGGGTGTATGTGCAGTGATTTTGTACATGCGCTGCATGGTGCAGTTTATTCATATCCCCATCAGAATCATTCCAGAGTTTTATTTTCCTTTGGGGTTGGTTTAAATTAAGTAGAGTGGTCTTGACTTACTGCCTGAGATCACTAATGAGCATTTCATTATCAATTAGAGGCAGCAGATCAGAAGAGCTGGAGTTGTGATGGTACTTGGACCAGGACATAGGATGAGGTGGAGGTGTTGTGGTGTCTCTGTGCAGTCCCTGTCACACATATACAACGTGTAACAGTGTAATGTGTGGGCTGTGCAGTCTGAAACTCCAAGCACTCTCATGGTTGGTAAAGGGGTGGGCTAGATGAATGAACCTTTGATTATGGAGCCTGTCGGGGTGAACGGAGAGACAGTAGGAATCCATTCATCTGTTTTTGAGAGTTTTCTATGGTCCCTACAAGATTATTGTCCCCCCATTCATCCATTCTTTTGGACTATTTTGCTCCATCCCAAACTGCTCCTCGTCTGTGGTCGAGCTTTGCTAGTTTTTCTGCTGATCATTTATATCTCCTCTTTCAACCAAAAGATGCTTTACATTTTTTTTGTAATGCACGGTAAAGTCACATCATCTGTTTTATATTTGTACTAAAATAGTATCAACAATTATTGAAATTGATGTAAACAATGCTTCATTATTAATCATTACCTAAACACTGCCACCTATTTCAGTAAGATCCCCAATCCATCAGTGCCAACTTAAATCCCATACCCTCATTGTTTCCTTGTCTTACATTCCAGGATCCTGGTTTCAGAGTCAATGTCTTCCTCTCCATCTTCATAAACAATTGTATCATTTTATGTTTGCTATTCGCTAACGGACTCCAGAAAAACAACCTTGTAAATTAACCCATTCTCACTGCACAATAAACAGCCTCTGATCATCTGATCTTTGGTTGATATCTCAATGTGTGAGTTCAAAAATCATCAGATATATAATCGAGGAATTATTCCTCCATGGTGTTATTGGTAGTTCCTTTTATCCAGTCTAGAGTTAGACGAATGTTATCACCCCATCATCACATCCATACACTTACTGCATTGGTCTAACAAGGATACCAGTGCAAAGCTATACCCACAGTTATAATATAGTTGCCATTATGGAGAGTGAAGTGCATGTTAACTGCAAGGATGGAAACCTGAACCTCCAGTGGTATTCAATACATTGTAAGGACAGACAAATAGGGAAAGGAGGGGGACTATTGTTGCCGGTCAGGGAGGATATTGTTTGAGAAAAACATAATATGACATTTTTTGTGCTGTTAATGTGTTACTAACGTGCAGAAACTTTAGTGAGGCTTGTATATAGGCCTGAAGCAGTAGCAGCAGTGAACGAGAAAGAATTCAACATGAGGATAAACACATAGGTAATATGAGGGCAGAAACTCTCACTTCTCTTCAGGAATCTAGCTCTTTTGAACATATTTGGAACAGGTACTAGTGAGGTCTGATTATTGCTGAGACTGACACACACAGTGCTGACATGGAACCAATCTGTGTTCCTTCCCTGATGCTTGGTCAAAGATCTGGATCCCCCTCTCTTGACAGACTGTGGGTATTGCTGAACACCTGTCCTGCTGCAGTTCAACATGATGGCTCACTACTGCCCTCTCAAGGGCAACCACCGAAGGGCAACAAATGCTGAATAGTGTTCACATCCCAGTAATGTAGAAGAAAACAAATTCTCTCTTATTTGTCAAATCAGAGATATTTATCAAGACGACGAAGTGTGGATGTGAACACATTGAGCCCCTCATCAGCAGCATTTGTTAATCCAGAGGAGGATGGAAACCAAGATGATGCAGAAGAGAGCTCTGCACAAACCTCAGGAGCTCAGGTAATTATTAACTTCCCAAACTGGGATCACACATCAATAATTCAACACTGAAAAGAGTTACCAATGGGAATATCAGTAAAACCTGTTTGAGTTGATGGGTGAGGGTTTTATTTTCCTTTGGGTTTGTTTAAATTAAGTAGAGTGGTCTTGAGTTACTGCCTGAGATCACTAATGAGCATTTCAGTATCAATTAGAGACATCAGATCAGAAGTGCTGGAGATATGATGGTACTTGGAACAGGACATGGGATGAGGTGGAGGTGTTGTGGTGTCTCTGTGCAGTCCCTGTCACACATATACAATGTGTAACAGTCTAATGTGTGGGCTGTGCAGAGTGAAACACCAAGCAATCTCATGGTCTGTAAAGGGGTGGGCTAGATGAATGAATATTGCTCGGACAGAACAATAAGGAAAGGAGGAGGGCTGGTTTTGTCAGTCAGGGAGGATATTGTTTTAGAAAAACATAACATGACATTTCTGCGGCGTGAATGTGTTACCAAGGTGCAGAAACTTTAGTGAGGCTTGTATATAGGCCTGAAACAGTAGCAGTGGTGAATGAGGAAGAATTAAACAAGAAGATTAAACACATAGGCAATAGGAAGGCAGAAACTCTCACTTCTCTTCAGGAATCTAGCTTTTTTGAACATATTTTGAACAGGGTGTGAGTGAGGTCTGATTATTGCTAAATAAATGACACACACAGTGCTGACTTGGAACCAATCTGTGTTCCTTCCCTGATGCTTGGTCAAAGGTCTGGATCTCCCTCTCTTGACGGACTGTGGGTATTTCTGAAGCCCTGCCCTGCAGCAGATCAAGATGGTGGCTCACTACTGCCTTCTAAGGGGCAATTGCAGAAGGGCAACAAATGCTGAATAGTGTTCACATCCCACCAATGTATAAAAAAACAAATTCTCTCTTTTTATTTGTCAAATCAGAGATATTTATCAAGACGACGTAGTGTGGGTGTGAGCTCATCAGCAACATTCTTGGTGGAAACCAAGATGATGCAGAAGAGAGCTCCACACAACCCTCAACAGCTCAGGTAATTATTAACTTCCCAAACTGGGATCGCACATCAATAATTCAACATTGAAGAGAGTTACCAATGGGGAATGTCCCTAAAATCTGTTTGAGATTGATGGGTCATGGTGTGTGTGCAGCACAATGCAGTTTATTCATAATTTCTTCAATGTCATTTCAGAGTTTTATTTTGGTTTGGTTTTGTTCAACTTAAACAGGCTGTTCTTGAAATAATGCCTCAGATCACTCTTGGCATTTTATTATTAATTATAGTGAGAAGCAGCAGATCAAAAGACCTTAATTTTTGTCGATACTTGGAACAGTGCATGGGTTGGGAGAGAGGGTTTAAGATGTGCTCTGTGCAGTCCCTGTCATATATACAACGTGTAACAGTGTAATGTGTGTTCTGTACCGACTGAAACGCCAAGCCCTCTCATGTTCTGTAAAGGGGTGGACTAGATGGATGAACCTTTGAATACGGAGCCTGTCAGAGTGCACGGTGGAGATAGCAGGAATCCACTAATATGTTTCTTAGAGTTTTCTATGTTCCCTGCAAGTTTTTAGTCATAATCATTATTCCCCCTATTAATGCATTCTGTTGCACTTTTTACTGATTTCTAAACTGCTCCTCGCCCTCAGGCTTGCTGATTTTTAGCTGATCTTCTATATCCCCTCTTCCAATCAAAAACATCCATAATTGTTTATTTTTTAACGCATGGTTAAGCCACATCATTCGCTTTATATTTGTGCTAAGTCAGTGTGAGGAACCATTGTAATTCATGCATACAATCCGTCAATGTTAACAGTTGCCTTTCCACTGCCAACTCTTTTGGTAAGATTTCCCAATCCATCATTGCCAACTCAGATCCCCAAATCTCATAGAGTTACATTTCACGACCCACATTTCAAAGTTAATATCTTCACTCTCCATTTTAATAAACAATTCAGCCATTTTACGTTTCCTCTTTGCAAACGGACTCTCTGAAACAAATCTGTTAACTAATCCATTCTCAGAACAAAATAAAAATTTTAGGATCATCTGTTCTCTGATTGGTTTCTCAATGAATGAGTCTAAAAAGCATCAGACTGTAAATCCGGGAGTTCCTCCTCCACAGTGTTATTGCCAGTTTGGGCTGTTCAATCTCGAGTTAGGTTAATGTTATCCATGATCACTTTCTTGCAATTATTGCATGTGTCTAACAATGCAGCCAATGCCAAAAGATATCCATGGTTCTGGTGTAGTTGCAATTACGGAGATATGGCTGCAGGTTAAACAAAGATGGAAATGTCAATGGTATTCAAGATAATGGATTGACAGACAAGTAGGGAAAAGAGGCGAGGTAACATTGTTTTAAGAGAGGATATGGGCTTGGAAAATCTTAACGTGGAATTTTTGGGGAGTGAGTGAAATGTTGAGGGGCAGAGACATTGATGGGACTTGTATATAGACTCTCAAACAGTCTGGTTCCAAGTCAGCACAGAGTGTTTTGTTTAATAATAACCAATGTGTGTTCCTTCCCTGTTGCTGCATCAAAGACTTGGATCTCCCTCTCAAACTGAACTGTGGGTATTCCTAAAGCCCTGTCCTGGAATAGTTCAAGATGGTGACTCACAACTGCCCCCTAAACGGCAACCAGGGAGAGGCAATAAATGCTCAGTGTTGTTTCCATCCCATTAATGTACAAGAAAACAAACCCTCTCTTTTT
The DNA here is from genome assembly GCF_020745735.1 of Hemiscyllium ocellatum. Classification (NCBI taxonomy): domain Eukaryota; kingdom Metazoa; phylum Chordata; class Chondrichthyes; order Orectolobiformes; family Hemiscylliidae; genus Hemiscyllium; species Hemiscyllium ocellatum. The sequence goes on along the minus strand of NC_083407.1, from coordinate 103,235,934 downwards.
ATTTATCAAACTAGAGATATTTATCAAGACGACGCAGTGTGGATGTGAACACATTGAGTCCCTCATCAGCAGCATTTGTAATTCCAGACGAGGATGGAAACCAAAATGATGCAGAAGAGAGCTCTGCACAAACCTCAGCAGCTCAGGTAATTATTAACTTCCCAAACTGGGATCACACATCAATAATTCAACATTGAATATATGTTGGGTCAGGGTGTGTGTGCAGCAAAATGCAGTTTATTCATAATTTCTTCAACCTCATTTCAGAGTTTTATTTTCTTTTGCTTTGTTTCATTTAAATAGGGTGTTCTTGAGTTCGTGCCTCAGATCACTAAATGGCATTAATTATCAATTATAGTTAGAGGCAGCAGATCGAAAGACTTGGATTGTTGTCGATATTTGGAGCAGGTGGGAGAGAGGATTTGACATGTGCTCTGTTCAGTCTGTCATGTATATAATGTGTCACAGTGTAATGTGTGGGCTGTGCTGACTGAAACACCAAGCACTTCATGGTCTGTAAAAGGGTGGGCTAGATAGATGAACCTTTGAATACAGAGCCTGTCAGACTGCATGCTGGAGACAACAGGAATCCTCTAATAAGTTTCTCAGAGTTTTCTGTGTCACTTGCAAGTTTTGAATCATAATTATTATTCCCCCTGCTACTGCATTCTGTTGTGGTTTTGGCTGATCTCGAAACTGCTCCAAGTCCTCCTGCTTGCTGATTTTTAACTGAGCTTCTCCATCTCCTCTTCCAATCGAAAACCTCCCAACTTGTTTATTTTCTATTGCATGGTTAAGCCACATTGCTTGCTTTATATTTCTGCTAAGTCAGTGTGAGGAATCATTGCAATTCATGCACGCAATCCGTCAATGTTAACAGTAGCCTATCCACTGCCAACTCTTTTGGTAAGATTTCCCAATCCATCATTGCCAACTCAGTTCCCAAACCTCATAGTTCCCTTTTATGACCCACATTTCAAAGTCAATATCTTCACTCTCCATCTTAATGAACAATTCTATCATTTTCTGTTATCTCTTCTCTAACAGACTCCGGGAAACAACGCTGTTAATTAATCCATCCTCATGGCACCACAAACATTTTAGGATCACCTGATCTCTGATTGGTTCTCAATGAATGAGTCTAAAAAGCATCAGATTTTTAATCCAGAAACTCCTCCTCCACATATTTTATTGCCAGTTTGGGCAGTCCAATCTAGAGGTCAGTTAATGCTCCCCATATCACATTCTTGTAATGATTGCATGTGTCTAACAATGCAGCCAATGCCAAACAATATCCAGGATTATGGGATAGTTGCAGTTATGGAGCTGTGGCTGTAGGTTAAACAGAGATGGAACAGGAAATGTCAGCGGTATTCAAGATTCTGGAAGGACAGACAAATAGGGAAAGGAGGTGAGGAAGCATTATCATTAAGGGAGGATATTGGCTTGGAAAATCATAACATGGAATTTCTTTGGGAACAATTGAAATGTCGAGGAGCAGAAACATTGATGGGATTTGTATATAGACTCCCAAACAGTAACAGTGGTGTAAGGGACAGCATTGAACAAGTGATTGAAGACACCTGCAATGAGAGGGCAATAACTCTCACTTCACTTCAGGAACTCAACTCATTTAAACATGTTTGGAACAAGGCTCTCGTGAGGTCTGGTAATTGTTGAATTAAACACTCTGTGTTGACTTGGAGCCAATCAGTGTTCCCTCCCTGTATCTGGGTCGAAGATCTGGATCTCCCTTTCTAACTGAACTGTAGGTATTCTAATAGGCCTGCCCTGCAGCAGTTCAAGATGGCGACTTACTGCTGCCCTCTGTAGGGCAACCAGGGAGGGTCAATAAATGCTGAATGGTACTCACATCCCATTAGTGCGTAAGAAAACAAATCCTCTTTTTATATTTGTCAAATCAGAGATATTTATCAAGAAGACGAAGTGTGGACGTGAGCTCATTGAGATCATCGTTGGCAGCGTTTTTAATTCCACAGGAGGATGGAAACCAAAATGGATTAGCCGAGGGGTCCTCACAATCTGCAGCAGCTCAGGTAATTACTAACATCCCAAAATGGGATCTCGATATTAACCATAGCCTAGCCACTGCCAAGTCTTTTTGTGCTGTTCCCTCATGTGTCAGTGCCAAATTAGACCTCATAACCTCATGGCTACATTTCACCTTGAGGCTTTATATATTTATATATGGGATTTACATATTAATGAATTGAAACCTGCAACCCATTCTAAGTGATTAAGACTTAACAGCTACCTGGGTTGTTCAATACATTGCATCAGTTGAATGACAATTCGATCTTTTACTATGAGTTCTGTGTCCTATGATACAGCTCCACTAGCTACACAACAAAGAAGCAGCGCTCTGAAAGCTTGTCCTTTCAAATAAACCCTGTTGGACTATAACCTGGTGTTGTGTGATTTTTCACTTTGTCCACCCCAGTCCAACACCAGCGCCTCCACCTCAAGGATATTCAAGATTATGGAAGGGCAGACAAATAGGGAATGGAGGTGAGGCAGCATTGTCAGTAAAGGAGGCCATTGGCTTGAGAAATCATAGATGAAATTTTTGGGGGATTGAGTGAATGAAATTCCAAGGGGAGAAAATGTTTATGGGCGGCATGGTGACACAGTGGTTAGCACTGCTGTCTCACAGTGCCAGAGCCCTGGGTTAAATTCCCGCCTCAGGCGACTAACTGTGTGGAGTTTGCACATTCTCCCCGTGTCTGCGTGGGTTTCCTCCAGGTGCACCAATTTCCTCCCACATGCTAAATTGCTTGTAGTGTTAGGTGAAGGTGTAAATGTGAATGGATCTGGGTGGGTTGCACTTCAGAGGATCTGTGTGGAGTTGTTGGGCTGAAGGGCCTGTTTCCACACTGTAAGTAATCTAATCTATATAGGCCCCTAACAGTGGCAGTGGTAAGAGAAAGCATTAAGCAAGAGATTAAAGACACAAGCATTAAGAAGACTGTAACTCTCGCTTCACGACTGGAATTCAATGCTTTTGAACAGGTTTGGAACAAGGCTCTAGTGGTCTGGTTAATGCTGAATAAATGCCACACACTGTGCTGACTTGGAACTAATCTGTGTTCCATCTGTGTTGCTGGGTCGAAGATCTGGATTTCCCACCCTAACGGAACTGTGGGTATATTCCTTCAGCACTGCCCTGCAGCAGTTCAGGATGGTGGCTCACTACTGCCCTCTCAAGGTTAATCAGGAAGGGGCAATAAATGCTCAATGATGCTCACGTCCTGTAGTGATTGGAACCAGGTGGACCTTGTTGACTACAAGGTCCTTGATTGGGGTTTTACCTTACACCAGTCAGTAAAGCCCTGGCTGGCCAATATAACCATGAGAAGGGATTTTAAGGTTTGACCTCATTTCCTGAAAGCTGATTGAGTGGTGGGGTTTGGAGCCTGGCTTTGCTGCTCCTCTCCCTTGTAAAATTGCTGTTTCTCTGTATACAGTTGTTAATGTTAACTGTTTAATAAACTGTATTGTTTAATAAAATAAAAGAAATAATCACTGAGAACTACTGCTGTTCAGCATTAATGTGGCTGTTTATTAGAAGAAAAAAGTATAACAGGAGATTGGAATGCCCTTAGCCCAGGTGACTTAGAAAAATAACCACGAGAATCCCCTCAGGTTAGGTGACTAAATCCAAGCTGGCTGCCCACAGCCAGTTACTGCTGTGAGGAAGAAGACTGCTGCCTTTTTGTTTTGTTTCTTCTTTTGGATGATGTGAACTGCTGCTGTTGTTGCTATGCTCCTGCCTGGGCCTACCCAGTTCTGCTATAGCATCGTGGGCCTAACAGCACTGCCGTAGCAGCCTGGGCCTGCCCAGCTCTGCCGTAGCAGCCTGGGCCTGCCCAATTCTGCCGTAGCAGCCTGGGCCTGCCCAATTCTGCCGTAGCAGCCTGGGCCTGCCCAGCCCTGCCCTAGCAGCCTGGGCCTGCCCAGCTCTGCCCTAGCAGCCTGGGCCTACACAATTCTGCTGTCGCAGCCTGAGCCTACACAGTTCTGCCCTAGCAGCCTGGGCCTGCCCAGCTCTGCCCTAGCAGCCTGGGCCTACACAATTCTGCTGTCGCAGCCTGAGCCTACCCAGTTCTGCCCTAGCAGCCTGAGCCTACCCAGTTCTGCCCTAGCAGCCAGGGCCTGCCCAATTCTGCCCTAGCAGCCAGGGCCTGCCCAATTCTGCCCTAGCAGCCTGGGCCTACCCAATTCTGCCCTAGCAGCCTGGGCCTACCCAGTTCTGCCCTAGCAGCCGGGGCCTCCCCAGATCCATTTTTTAAAAATAACCATGAAAATGTTCTCAGTTCAGGCAACAGACACCAAGCTGGCTGGCCACAGTCAGTGTGCCTTGCCAAGTCAATAAAGGCTGATTTGATGATGGGCTATTGGCCTCTGCAATTATTTCATTGAAAATGGGAGAATACAGTACGTACTTGAAAAGCATTCATTTGCAACAGTCACCTTAGAGTTGGGATAAACTTTTCTGGTATCATACCTTTATTTGGGAAGCTTGACTGATTTGATCCTGCTGTCCAAAAATAGTCCGAGTATGTGGAAAGAATGCAATATTTTTTTCCAGACAAATGACATCGGGGCAGATGAAAAACAACGAGTAATCCCTCAGACTGCTTGCGGACCTGCAGCATTTTCAGTCGTATAGGGCTTAACTTTCCCAGAGGCAGCAGACACTAAAATCTTCCAAGAATTGACAGAGTTAATTCAGGAATATTATGATCCCAAACCACCTCAAAGTTTGAGATGCTGTCGGTGTTACTCGACTGTTAGAGAACTAAGGGAATCCGTATCAGGATTTTTAACGAGGTTGAGATGACTGGCAGAGGCATGTGAATTTGGGTTAACTCTGGATGAAATGCTAAGAGACTGTTTGGGATGTGGGATTAATGAGAAGTTCCTATTAGCTGAAGCCCAACTGGACTTCAATCAGACACTGCAGCTGGCATTGTCATTAGAAAATGCAGTAAGTGGAGCACAGGGGCTGCAGGGCATCCCAGTGGAAGTGGACACCCTCACCTGTCCAACTGAGCTTGGGAAACATCACTTGAGTGTACACAATCGCAGAGCCTCACTCAGGGTATATCCTGAGCAGAGGAACCCTGGGCAGCCCACAGCAAAACCCCACAACAAAACCAAGCCTCAGGCAAGTGGCTAAAATGTTCTTCAGGATCTGGGTCAGGAGGCCATTGTAGGTGCTGCCTGAACGCAGACTCGAGATAGCAAAGGAGTCCTACAAGGCCTGACTTGAGTAGGCTGGTATTCAGGAGAGCACCTGCCCAGGAAAGTCCCCGTACATGTTGGTTGGAACAAGTAAATCACTGAATGATGTCCAAGTCAGAATGGATTAAAGTTAGTGTTTGATTAAATGGTCACTCAGTTCCCATGTGTGGGAGGTCAATACCTCTGCAGCTCTATCTGTGGTTGCAGAAGTGGTCTTTAATGAGATTTGCTGAGGACTCCAGTCCTTAAGCTTGTGCAATACCTCAGCCAGACTGAGAACAAACACTGAGCAAATGTTGCGGATTAAGGGTTTGACTTTGGTTCTGGTTGCCTGTGAGAAGAATTAATACTGATGGTAGTAAAAGGTTTAGGCCCAGGCCTATTGGGGCAGAATTGGTTGAGAAAGATTCACCTGGATTGGCTCAACACTTTTCGATTAGAAAATGGCTGCCTCATAGAAGTCCTAGTGAAATGTCCATGAGTATTTCAGGAAGGGCTTGGGACTATCGAAGGGTCTAAAGCAACCTTACATGTTGACCAGGAAGCAATTCTGAGATTTTGCAAGGCCCACCTGGTGCCAATTGCCTTGCAGGCAAAAGAACAGACAAAATACAAGGGGCTGAAGAGCGAAGGAATTATCACCCCAGTGCAGTTTGCAGAATGGGCAGCACTGATTGTGAAGCCTGACTGCTCAGTTCGCCTTTTGTAGGGATTTTAAGTAAATGGCATTTCACAGCTGGATAAATAAATACTCTATCCCTCACATAGAGGAATTGTACGTAAAGTTGTCAGAGGGGCTGCCTGTTATGAAGCCGGACATGAACCACGCCTCCCTGCTATTGCGAGGAGTCCCAGAAGTACACTACAATTAATAGCCATCAGGGTTTATACCAATATACAAGACTGCCTTTTGGGGGATCATCAGCCTGTACCCTTTTCCAGCGGACCAAGGATTACTCCAGGTTGCCATTTATCGGGATGATGTACTAATAACAGGGAAGACCCATAAAGAGCATGTGGAGATCTTGGACACGGTGCTTAAACATTTCTTCCAGGTGGGCACACACCTAAGAAGGGAAAACATGTGTGTTCCAGGCACCACAAGTGACCTACCTGGGAGAGACAGTGACAAATCTGGGTTACACACATTGGAAGAGAAAGTGAGGTCTATCAAAGGAGCCCCAGCTCCCATGTCTATCCCAGAGCTGAGGTCTTTCCTTGGATTGGTGAATTATTATGGAAAATTCCTACATGACCCAGCCTCCATGGTGGCACCCTTACACCTGCTCTTGTAAAAGGGTCAGCCTTGGAAATGGTCAGGGAGCCAAGAAGTAGCCTTTAGGGAAGTGAAAATGCAGCTATTGTCATCTAAGGAGTTGGCCCACTACGATCCGAAGCAAGAGATAATGCTGTCTTGCGATGCACCCCTGTACAGTATCAGGATGGTGCTGGCTCATCAGTGGCGCAATGGGGAGGAATGCCCGATAGTGTATGCCAGACTTTGGCTGATGCTGAACCTACACATGCCCAGATAGAGAAGGAAGGCCAAACGCAAATATGACCAGAGAGAAAAGGAAGGCTTGGTGGTCACCTTTGATTAGATTAGAGTCTGTACAGTGTGGAAACAGGCCCTTCCACCCAACAAGTCAACATCGACCCTCTGAAGAGTAACCCACTTTCCTCTGACTGATGCACTTAACACTATGGGCAATTTAGCATGGCCAATTCCCCTGGCCTGCACTTTTTTGGACTTGGGAGGAAACTGGAGCACCCAGAGGAAACCCATGCAACAAGGGGAGAATGTGCAAACTCCACACAGACAGTTGCCCAAAGCTGGAATCAAACCTGGGACCCTGGTGTTGTGAAGCAGTAATGCTAACCACTGCGCCACCCCACAGTGAGAAAAGTTCCACCAGTACCTTTATGGATAAGAATTGATCATAGTCACAGATCATAAACCCCTGCTTGGGCTACTGAAGGTGGACAACATGATGCTGCTTGTAGTTTTTGGTAGAATTCAGCATTGGGCCCTTATTCTCAGCGCATACAAGTATAAGGTAGAGCACCATTCAGGAAGCAAAGTGGCTAATGTGGATTCCTTAAGCCACCTCCCACTGGCCGATACTCCACCGGCAGTTTATCCCCTGGAAAAATCCATTTTGGCTTTAAATCTCCTGGTCACCCTTCCAGTCACTGCTGACAATATCTGACTGTGGACACAAAATGATCCTGCCCTAGTGAAACTAAAATGGTGGTGGTAACGGGGAAAACAGAAGGGCCATTGCAACCTGGATTGAAACCTTTCTGGACACGGAGAGACCAGATCACTGTAGAGAATGGCATATGACAGTGGGGAGCAAGTGTGAATGTCTCGAGTGAGGATGACTCCACCAGGGTCATCCAGGGGTTTCCAAGATGAAGATTCTCGCAAGAAGCTATGTCTGGTGGACTGGGTTGGATGCCTACATAGCAGTGTTGGTTGGGGCAGTGCCCAAATTGCCAACAAGGATAAAAGGTGCCACCAGCAGCGTCCCCATATTCGTGAGAATGGCCAGGTAAACCCTGGACTCAGTTGATGGTGACTGTGCAGGTCCTTTCATGAGCTCAATGTTCCTGATCATTGTGGATGCCCATCCAAAGTGGTTGGACATGCAGACAGTTCGTTCGGCTAACTCGGGATGACGATTGAGAGACTGCGAGCATCGCTCACGATGCACGGACTCCCAGAAGTATTGGTCACAGATAATGGGACGTCATTTACCAGCAGGGAATTCAAATATTTCTGAACGTCAGACAGCATTTGGCACATGAGGACAGCTCAATATGATCCATTGTCCAACAGTCTACAGAAAGAGCAGTCCAAACATTGAAGGGAAGCTTAAAGAAGCAGCCATCAGCCTCCATTGACACCAAACTATTCCAGTTCCTGTTCAATTATAGGACCACTCCACACAACAACAGGGATAACTCCAGCAGAGTTGTTGATAGGGAGAAGACTCCACAATGGGTTAACCCTGATATTCACAGACCTTAGGGTGAAGGTAAAATGGCAGCTGGAATGACAATACCAGCCACATGCTGCCCTTAAGCGAGAGAAACAGTTTAACTCAGGGGACGAGGTTTGGTGTCAGAGCCATGAAATGGCCCTGAATTGGTACGAGGCGAGGTTGATGCGAGGTCAGGTCCCATGATTTACCAAGTTCAGATCAGTGATACAGCCCTGAGCAAACACGTGGATCACCTGAAAGCTGTTACCTCACAAACGGGTCAGGAGTAAAACATGCCTGGTCCCTCAGAGCTGGCAGAAGGCCGAATGGAAACAGTAGGATCTCTCCCTCCGTGTACTGTGGAAGAAACCTCAGAGTCTGAGACGGAGACAGCCTCAATACTGTTACCACTGGAAGAAGAGGCAGAAACTCCCCCAAGACACTCCAGATGCAAGAGGAGGGTTACGGTCAGGTATACGCTGCCCGTGTCAGAGTCTGAGCCAGAGGAACCTGACCTGGGTGTAAACTTTACAGGAAAAGCTACAAGCGAAAATCAAGGCCTACATTCCGGGGACTTAGTGGGGGAGGGATGTAGTGATTGGAGCCAGGTTGATCTCGTTGATTGGCCCAGGTTAACAATCCCAATCAGGAAAGCTTTGGCTGCTCAGTGTAAAGAGGAGGTTGGAGTCTCCTCAGTTCTGGGGACTGACTCCGAGCTGACTGGCCACAGTCTGTGTACTGTGCACAAGTACATAAAGGGTGACTGGGTGACGGGATACCAGCCTCTGTGCAGTTATTACACATCCCATTACTGTATAAGTAAACAAATCTCCTCTTCTTTATTTATCAAATCAGGGATATTTTTCAAGACGACCAAGTGTGAATGTGGACACATTGAGACCATCTGCAGCAGCATTTGTAAATCCACAGGAGGACAAAAACCAAAGAGTTGCAGCAGAGAGCTCTGCACCATCTTCAGCAGCTCAGGTAATTATTAACTGCCCAAACTTCAATAAGACAACAGTGACATGAGTAACCAATAGGAAGGGTCACTAAATGGGCTGGGCATGTTTATAGTGATTTCGCAAATGTGCAGTACTAAGCAGTTTATTAATAACCCCCTTAGTGTTATTTCTGTGTTTTATTATTGTTTAATTGAACCAGGGTGCCTTGGGTCACTGCCTCAGATCATTAATTAGCAGTTTAATTCTCAAGTATAGTTACAGGAGGGGATTGAAAGACCAGGATTTTTGCTAATATTTGGAGCAGCACATGAGATGGGAAGGAGGGTTTGAGATGTGCTCTGTGCAGTCTTTGATGTATACATTGTGTAACAGTGTCATGTGTGGGCTGTGCAGACTGAAGCACCAAGTGCTCTGCTAGACTGTGAAAGAGTGGGCTAGATGGATGATTCTTTGAGTATTTAGCCTGTCAGGATACATGGTGTAGACAAAGGGACTCCCCTAATCTGTTTCTGTGAGATTTCTATGTTCCCTGCAAGTTCACTGTGAAACTTTATTTTCTCCCTATTGATCCACTCTTGTGCTATTTTGCTGAATTCTAAACTGCTCCTAGTCATCAGGCTTGCTGATTTTTCTGCTGTTCTTTAATGTGTCCTCTTTCTGTTGAAAGCCTCCTCTTAATTTTTTTGTGATGCCTTGTTTCACCGTATTACTAGTTTTTTATTTGGGCTGATTCACGAGTTTATCATTGCTGTAATTCACATGTGTAATCCATCAATATTAACCATGGCCGATCCACATTCAACTCTTTTAGTGAGGTTCCCCAGTGCATCATTGCCACCATGGTGCGTATACCTTTTGTAGTTCCATTTTACTTACACTTCAGGACCCTTGTTTCAGAGTCAACGTCTTCACTCTCCATCTTCGTTTGCAAGTCGATCATTTTATCCTGGACATACTCTACAAAACAACATTGTTAATGAATGCATTCTCATTGAACAATAAACAGTCTAGTATCATCTGGTTTGTGGTTGGTTTGTCAATATAGGAGTCTAAAACAAATCAGATATATATTCCATGAATTCCTCCTCCAGTGTTATAGCCAGTTCAGTTTGTCAAGTCTCGAGGTAGATTAATGCTGTCCATAATCACATCCGTATGCTTATTGCAAGTCTCTAACAATGCAACCAGTGCAAAACATTATCCCTGGTAAAGGTATAGTTGTAATTATGGAGACAAGGATGGAAACTGAACTGTCCAGGGTATTCAATCTATGGAAAGGCTGACAAATAGGGAACGGAGGTGAGGTAACATCTCCATTAAGGGAGGATATTGGCTTGGAAAATCATAATTTGGAATTTCTTGGGGAGTGAGTGAAATGTCAAGAATCAGAAACATTGGTGGGACTTGTATGTAGGCACCAAACAGTAGGAATGGTGCAAGGGAAAGCATTAAAAAAGAAATTAAAGACATCGGCAATGAGAAGGCAGTAACTCTCTCTTCACTTCTTGAATTCAACTCGTTTAAACATGTTTGGAACAAGGCTCTAGCGAGGTCTGGTTAATGATGAATAAATGCCACACTCCATAGTGACTTGGAACCAATCAGTGCTCCTTCCCTGTCGCTGCATCAAAAATCTGTATGTCCCTCTCTAACTGAACTGTGGGTATTCCTGCAGCCCTGCCCTGCAATAGCTCAAGATGTTGGCTCACTACTGCCCTCTCAAGGGCAATCAGGGATGGGCAACAACTGCTCAATGCTGCTCACATCCCATTTAATATATAAGAAATTAAATTCTCTCATTTTATTTGTGAAATCAGGGATATTTACCAAGACAATGAAGTGTGATGTGAACACATTGAGCCCCTCATCAGCAATATTTGTAATTCCACAGGAGGATAGAAACCAAAATAAAGCAACAGAGAGCCTGTCATCATCTTCAGAAGCTCAGATAATTATTAACTGCCCAAACTGGGATCGCACATCAATAATCCAACAGTGAAATGAGTTACTAAAAGAAAGGGTAACTAAAATCTGTCAGAGGTTGAGGGGTGTGTGTGTGTGTGTGTGTGTGTGTGTGTGTGTGGGGTGATTTTGGAAAGACACAGCACAATGCAGTTTATTCATTACCACTTCAGCCTCACTTCAGAGTTTTATCATCTTTTGGTGTTGTTTAACTGAACCAAGTGTGTCTTGAGTAACTGCCTCGGATCATTGATCAGCAGGTTTTTTTAATCAAATATAACTAGAGGCTGCAGATTAAAAGCCGTGGATTTCTGATTAAACTTGGAATTGGACATGGGGTGGATGAGAGGGGTTGAGGTGTGCTCTGGGCAGTATAACAATATGTAACAGTGTAATGTGTGGGCTGTGCAGACTAAATGCTAAGCACTCTCATGGCCTGTAAAGGAGTGGGCTAGAAGATGTGGGTTTTGTATACCAGTGAGGCAACTTAAAGGCAGCACATCTGGTGGTGCAGTGGTGATGTAATTGGGCAATGATTCCAAATCTGTGTTCTAGAGACCTGGGTTTAGATCCCACCGCAACAGCAGGTGGAATTTAATATCCAAAATCAGATAAACACCCTTTTACTGCTACTCTCTATCTTCTGCGACAAAGACAGATCTGTATCCATCTTACCAGCTCACTGGTTCCCACATGACCTCACCTTTTGTATCAGCCTGCCATGAAGGACCTTGTTAAAGGCCTTACTAAAGTCCATGTAGACAATACCCATCACCCTGCCCTCATCGATTATCTTTGTCACTTCCTCAAAAGATTCAATCACGTTTGTGAGACACAACCTTCCCCACACAAAGCCATGCTGCCTATCACCAAGATGTCCTTGCTTTCTAAATGTGAGTAAATCCTGGCCCTAAGAATCTTCTCCAGTAATTTCCCTCTCACTGACACAAGGCTCACTAGCCTATAATTTCCTGGATTATCCCTGTTGCTCCACTTCAAAAAAGGAAACAGCGTTGGCTATTCTCCAGTCCTCTGGGACCTCTCTTGTGACTAAAGAGGGTACAAAGATGCCATGCAATGTCCCAGCAACTTCCTCATCTGCCTCCCTCAGTATTCTGGGATAGGTTCTAGCAGGTCATAGGGACATATCAACCTTAATAATTTTCAAAATGCCCAACATTACTTCCTTTTTTGTATTGACCTGCCCTCGAAAATCAGCATAACCCTTCCAAGACTCATCATCCACCATGTCCTTCTCCTTTGTGAATACCAATCCATTAACGAGCTCGCCCACTCCTTCCGGTTCCATGCATCAATTTCTTCCTTGGTTCCTGAATGGACCTCTGCTTTCCCTAGCTACCTTCTTGCTCCTTATATATAAAATGTCTTGGGATTTCCTTAGTCCTGTTTGCCTAAGACATTTTGTGGCCCCTTTTAGCCCTACCATTTCCTTGTTTGAGTTCTTGCCCGCTATGTTTGTATTCTTTGGGGGCTCTGTCTGCCTCCTGCTTCCTCCTTTTTCTTTTTGAATAAGCTCTCAAATTCTCTTGTCCTCCAAGGTTCCCAAAACTGGCCATCCCTGTCCTTCATTTTCACAGGAAATGCAGGCTCTAAATCCTGATCAATTGGTCTTCAAAAGATTTTTGTGTCAGATAAAAATGTGTGTCAAACAGCCACTGCTCACCTGCACTTCTCCTTTTTATTTGCTGTGCTCTTGTGTTGCTCATAGCTCTGTGTGCAATACCATATTAAATGCATTTTGGAGCTCCATGGACATCACTTCCATGGAATTGCCCTCATCAACCTGCTACTTCTTCACAAAATTATAGCAAACGGTGTTGAGGCTGGCTTTCCTAAATTAATCTGCATATGTCCAATAGATTATTAATTTTGCACCAGATTATTGTTTCTACAAGTTTCCACACCACCTCCTTTAATGGACTGACCTGTAATTGTTGGGTTTACTCTTATAGATTTTTTTTGCAATTGTTTGCAACTGTTATCCCATTGTTCAAAGTACCGGAAAGACTGGAAAATCCTGTTCCCTCAGAATCCTTGGATTCATCTTGCCCACTCCTAGAATGTTATCAAATCTAATCACAGACAATCTAGCTACTGCCACCTTGTTATCAATGTTAAACCTTTTGGTGGACTCATTATCTCACCTTTTACTGTGCTCTGGATGGTATCTTCTTCCTTGGTAAAGGCAGCTGCAAATTATTGACATCCCATCTATTCTCATTGCCTCTATGCATATTGATTCATAATAGAGCCTGCTTTTCCTCTTCCTACCCTCTTCCTAATCACATTCCTACAGAAGACTTTAGGATTCTATCATGTGTTGGCTGCCAGTGTCTTTGCATTCCCCCTCTTTACTTCTCTTTGTTGTTCACTTTCCCTCTGAACCTTCTATATTCAGATTGCTTTTCCATTGTAGTACCCAGTGTGTTCAGGGCATTGATACAGGACGGCACAGTGGCTAGTGGTTTGCAGGACAGCCTCACAGCACCTGGGTTTGATTCCATCTTCGGGCAACTGCCAATGCTGGGTTTGAGTATTCTCCCCGTGTCTGCGTGGGTTTCCTCACAGTGCTCTGGTTTCCTCCCACAGTCCAAATATATGCAGATTAGGGTGGATTGACTATGCTAAATTGCCCATACTGTCCATGGATGTGCTGGAAGGTGGGTTAGCCATGGCAACTTCAGGGTTATAGGAACAGGGTAGGTCCGGGTGAGATACGTTTTAAGCGGTCTGTATGTATTCAGTGGGCCAAAGCAAGATTAGAATGGTGCTGGAAAAGCACAGCAGGTCAGGCAGCTTCAGAGAAGCAGAAAAATCGAGATTTCGGGCAAAAGCTCATTCATGATGAAGGGCTTTTGCCCGAAATGTCGATTTTCCTGCTTCTGACCTACTCTGCTTTTCCAGCACCACCCAGATCTCCAACATCTGCAGTTCCCAATTCCACCTCAATGGGCCAAATGGCCTGCTTCTACACAGCAGGGATTCTATGATATGTCCCGAGGGTGTTACCAAGGTAATGGTGCAGAAAGAAGAGGAGGGAGATCCCCTTCAACTGGATGGGGTGGTTGAAATATTTCCAACCCTGCCCTAAGGAGGGTGAGAAGGAATTGCAGGATATGTGAATGGCAGGAGACTGGGTTACTGGTTACAATGCAATAAAAAGTACAATGATCTGACTAGAGATGATGTGGTACTCGTTGCAGCCTCACTATTTACACGGTTCACAGTACTTTTGACTCGTTTGCAGTGCACATGGACCTCTCTTCATCGACCTGCATTAACCCGAACAGAATAACCTTCACTTTCTTTCTCTCTCGTAAGAGCATAAGCTGTTGGAGCAGAAGTCGGCCATTTGGCCCATCACGTCTGCTGTGCCATTCAATGAAATCATGGCTGATCCAATAATCCTGACCTCTGATCCCTATAACCCTTGATTCCCTTCCTGGTTAAAATGTATCCATCAGATTAGGTTCTCTACAGTGTGGAAACAGGCCCTTAGGCCCAACCCGTCCATACTAACCCTCCAAAGAGTAACCCACCCAGACCAATTTCCTTTTGACTAATGCACCTAACACTATGGGCAATTTAGCATGGCCAATTCACCTGATCTGCACATCTTTTTTAGATTAGATTACTTAGTGTGGAAACAGGCCCTTTGGCCTACCAAGTCCACACCGACCTGCCAAAGTGCACCCACCCAGAACCATTCCCCTACATTTACCCCTGCACCTAACACTACGGGCAATTTAACCTGGCCAATTCACCTAAACTGCACATTTTTGGACTGTGGGAGGAAACCGGAGCACCCAGAGGAAACCCACGCAGACACTGGGAGAATTCCTTCAACACCACCTTGTAAATCTTCATCAACTATCACGAAAAATCACCACCACCTTAAAGTTCTCCATCAGTATCCTTAACTGGGAATATATCACATATATGTCTCTCCCAATGAAAAATATATGCACCTGCACCACATGAGCTGCAAAGATTTAAGATTGTGGTACTTGCATCTTCTAAAGGGTAATAAAAACGACAAGAAATAAATGTTAGCTGGTGAATGAATGTTTGAAAATGTGAATCTGCATTTGTTGATTCCTTTGTTCCATTGTTATTGCTCTATCAAACTGTACCCTCTCACAATAACATGTACTAAAATTAATTTATAGTTTACACTCTCACTTCAACAATTATTAATGGTGCCTTGATTTTTTAAAAAATTCCTTCATTTTTATTATATCACTCTCAATGTGGTATAATGCCCAAAATTCAAAATTATAATTTCCTACACCTGAGATTAAACTCTCTAATGTACCTGATGGATAACAATGCTGTTTGGATTGATCCCTATGGACCACCTCTTCCCATCTGTTGCTTGTTCGGTATCATTACTGTTCTTTGTTCCTGATTCCATGTGTTTTGACATTAATCAAGAGTGTATTGGGTGGTGGACCATATTGAAGATCGTTTAAGAATCCAAATGTATTAACTCTACTGCATTTCTTCAAAACCTCAGAGCAATTTGTCTATTCTTCATTATTACTTCAAATTCTAGATGTTTCTCTGTTATGTCTTTGTCACTTTATTTCCTCTCATGGTCACTGAGCTATAGTAAAAGCAAAATACCACAAATGTTGGCAATCCGAAGCAAATAAAGAAAATGCTGGAGGAACTCGGCAGGTCTGGCAGTCTCAGCAGAGAGAGAAACAGAGTTAACATTTCAAATCCAGCACAACTCCTCTTCTGAGCTGAAAGGTGTTAGAAAGCTGTTTTAAAATTATTTTGACAGAGGCAGAAGAGGAACAAGGCGGCAGATGGTATAGAAGCCCAATGCAAAAAACTAAAGGGGTTGTTACTGGCGGTGAAAGAGAAATAGAGATGTAAAATGAGTGTTAATTCTGGTGCAAAAGAGAAAGAATGCGTCCTTTCTAATGAAAGCAAAATGAACATGACACAAACGAGACATAGCAAGGGATTGGTGGGAGGGATGGGGGAGATGATAGAGAATGTACAAGAAATATAGAACAGACGTAGTGCAGTCAGTTTCTGATGTTATGGAATTCAAGATGGCGGAGGTGGCAGGGTATGAGGTGTTCAGGCTCCAGGCCCATTGGCTCCCTCTCACATGACTGACTTCATCCTTCTTTTAATTTTCTTCCGTTAACTTTTAAATCAAATTCATTTTTCCATCTTGCCGCCACCACAATGGTGGAGAGAGGTTGCAGGGAGCTGTTGAGCTGTGGATCCAGTCCATTCCTCATGGCCACGGTGGTTGTGCCTTGAGCAACGGTTTGCCGAAAATGAATTGGAGTCTGTTCTTTTCCTTTGGTTGGTTTGGTGGAGTCTGCAACGATGGCAGATTGAACGATCTCTCAGGAGTTAGTTTGGATGGTCCCTTGGTCCTCAGAAGTTGAGAATGGGCCCACATCCTCGAGAGTGGGCCCGTCTCCTGGCTTTGGTGGCGGATGGAGTTTCGGTGGCGATGAGATGGCTTTGGCAGAGGCAAAGGGTTCTCTGGTTTCCTCCCACAGTCCAAAGATGGTGGGCGGCATGGCGGCACCATTCTGGGTCCGGTCAGCAATGGCAGGGGCTGCTTCAGCATGCTTCCTCCTTGGCATTGTGGTCTCGGGCAGCTTTGTCAGCTGTGGAATAAGGCACATCCTGTGGCTACTCAGGGAATCAAGAATCCATGGTTAAAACAAAGAATGAAATATGTCCTAACTTGAAGAAAATGAAATGAGTTGAAGGAGAAGTGAGAACAAGCTCAGGTAGCTGAAGGGCAGGAGTGGTGGATGCAGGCTTCATTTCAAGGAAGACCAGTAGGCCTCCTCAGCATCTGGGAAAAAGTGAGGACTGCAGATGCTGGAGACCAGATTTGAAAAATGTGGTGCTGGAAAAACACAGCAGGCCAGGCAGCGTCCGAGGAGCAGGAGAATCGACGTTTCGTGCATAAGCCCTTTTTCACCAGCATCTACCCTCTTCTTCTTCCTCCTCCTCCTCCTCTGCACCTACCAAAAATATTTATAACAATTATTTTCCAACAGTTTTCAGTTCTGAAGAGAAATCGTACTGCATTTGAAACATTAGTGCTGCCTTTCTGTCTCCACAATGCTACCAAACCTGCTGAGTTTCTTTAGCATTCACTGTATTTGTTTATGGTCATTAATTCCCTGTTTATCTGCAACTTAAAGCTCACACAGAGAGTATCAGCAATTCCACCATGACACTTCACAAGACTCTCTCAGTAAGACCTCATTCCTGCAGGAGGTGGGGACAAGTATCTTGAGAAAGCAGGTTAGCTCCAGAGGTGATAAAGCTGACCAGCGAATCCCCTTTCCCCCCACTGCCTCTTTGAAGAACGTGAACTGACTGCCTTGGGCAGGGATGGTGTTGGACACATGGTGACTGCTGGAGGACGTATTACATAGGGCCAATCTTCTTAATCCCTTCAAATTTTGATTCTATCGGACAAGCAATGCCCGAAATCCGAAAATGTCAAGAGTGTGGCGCTGGAAGAGCACAGCAGATCAGGCAGCATCTGAGGAGCAGGAGAATTGACATTTCGGGCAAAAGCCCTTCATCAGGAAACGTCGATTCTCCTGCACCTCAGATGCTGCCTGACCTGCTGTGCTTTTTCCAGCACCACACTCTCGACTTTGAAATCTCCAGCATCTGTGGTCCGCACATTCTCCGAATGACTTGTTTCCTCCTCGCGGCCATTCAGAAAGGGGGTGTTTGCTCAAATATTAGATGTAGAAATGCTGTGCAGCCTCTTTAATGAGTGTCACTGAGTTGCCTGGCAACACTCATTTCTTCAAGCAGCCTCCGGGTGGTCATATCCCATCATGTGCTTCAATTCCCTGACATGGTCAGCACAACATCATGGGCTGAAGGGCCTGTTCTGTGCTGTACTGTTCTATGTTCTATGTTTTATGGTCACAGTGAGGTAAATTGGTTTGCAGATCAAGAGCCATCTCAGAGGCTCTTTTCCGCATGAAGTATTTGGGAAAAATTTGCCCAATATTGTTTGGCCTGAAAATCAAGTTGTTAACCAAATCCTGTACTTTCATGAATACCAGTGATCTCTGTCTGTTTATACACAAACTATCTCTCAGCAATATTTTGAACTTCTGCCTGAAAGCCTATTTTTCTGGGCTAGTCTTCACCAGCACCAGCACCAATCTTTGTACTTCTGAATGATGGCTAGAATCTGAGTTACTTGTCTGGTAATCACCTGAAATGAGTCGACAGGAACAGCCCGAGTTCATTAACCATCTTCAACACTCGAGATAAAACTCCAATCCAATGTGTAATTAATTCTGTCCATTTTACAAACCTCCCTTTACCACGTACAAGAAAGACAATGAGCAGATTTGTTAAAAGGGTTCTGCGTTCACAATGAACGTTCATCACCCGGGAAATGGGGGATCACTCACCTAGAGCCATTGCTCAGCTGTTACCTCGGATACCAACTTCCCAATGGGGAAACAGATCCTAGAGCTGATAGCTCTGTCTTATTCAATGTAGGAGATGGGGAAGGGTGTTTGGAAAAGATGAAAGCATTGTGCAAAGATCAACTTTTTTTTTAAATGTAGAAATATTCGGCTGGATCTCCTGACCAGGAATGGTCAGAATTGAACTCTTCATCAAAGACAAGCTCAGATCAAGAAAGCACTGCAGATGCGAGTGGAGATCTCAGCAGTGAAAACACAACTGATGAAATTTACAATAAACATGAGGAAACGGTCAGTAATTTATGGTGTTGTAAGTGGGTTGTGGTCAGGAATGCAGTTTATTTGTCCTCTGGGTGAGATTCTGGACTTTTATCTCCTGTGGTAGAAGTTGATTTATTTTTTGGTCTGTTCCCTTGGATGATAAATTAAACAACAGGTGGATCAGTGACGATAATTAAAGATGGAAAGAGCTGAGCATCTGATTGTATCCAGCAATGGCCATGCAGAGGGTGAGATGTGAACCGCACATGCCTATTAAACCCATTCAGGCAGCATTCCCACACTGCTCCCTGGTGTCACGCCTG
Organism: Hemiscyllium ocellatum; assembly: GCF_020745735.1. Lineage (NCBI taxonomy): Eukaryota > Metazoa > Chordata > Chondrichthyes > Orectolobiformes > Hemiscylliidae > Hemiscyllium > Hemiscyllium ocellatum. The sequence continues at coordinate 103,216,696 of NC_083407.1, read as the reverse complement.
TCAGTGGTGACCAGGTTTCAGGTATACACGATCCCACCTAAAGGAAGCCAATGGTTCTTAAACAGATGGCGAGCATCTGGCTGCACATGCCCTGGAGAAACATGTGGGTGGAGAGATGTGGCTGACATTACTCCTGAGGGGACATGGTTCTCTTCCAATGGTGCTCCAGAGGCCCTGGCTGTGAGGAGGGAGGAATCTGTTCTCTCCACGTAGTGGCTGGAGGCCATCCAAACATCACCATCAGTGGGAAGACATTGCTGGGTTGGTGAGCAGTAAGGAACCTGCCAACTTCAGATCTGTCCCTGTCAATACTGGAGTTGCAGTGAATCATGCAGACCCCCCTTTGAACTGAACAGTCAGCAATGAACCCCTGAGTTTTCCTCGCATTTTCATTGTCCTAGAATAGAAGAGCCTTTCTTGTCACTTGCACTTGAATGAATGCAGTGAAAGGTTTGTAATGTCACCACTCAGCGCCATCTCAGATACAGAGTACCTCGGTACAGATACTTTAAGTGCTGTTACTGAGTTCAGCATGCAAAGAGGGTTTAAAAATTCCAGAAAGATCCTGGAAAGTGACCATAAAGTACTTCAGTTCCAACCTCTCTCCAACATGAGCCGGTGCCTGCCAGCCCCAGAACACCAGGCCATGCTGCCTCTAGGGGCCGGTCTCCATCCAGGACACACTCAGCCACCACTCCAGCTCCGGCTCCGGCCCACTCCACTGCCACTCCGGGAATTGCCTGCTCGCTCTGCTGTCACTGTGGGACAGCTATAAATCAGTCCCTCTCAATCCCTTTGCTCCTTCACTTTGTTTAGATTCAGACTCTCCAAGGAATTATAACTCCTTCATTCCCACTGCCAAAACACAGGCTCAGAAAAGAATCGATACCTTATCCACTTAGTGGTCGAGCTTATTATTCCTCCTGGTATTTTGTGGCAGTCCTCTACAGTAACTCTCTGTCCTGACTTGATGCCAGCCACAAATCTTGAAATCCCCCTCCATATTCCTGAGTCCAGATCACTTGTGTGACTCACAGGCACCACTTCCCAGAGCACAAGGCACTTGGAGATGACACCACATGTCCTGAAAAGAGTAAGATCTCAAATATCTCTCGCTGCGCAGAGCTCTTGGTGCTGATTCTGAGGGTTCTAGATACCAGGCAGATGGCCCGGTTCACTGGGCAAACCAGCCGGCGAGTTGACACACACCACAGCACAGAGTAGGGAGGATCTGGCTTAAGGCTTTACAAATGGAGAGCATTCTGTTCAAGCTGTACTGAGCTCTAAGGCTTCCTCCATGCAGTGCAGAGATTCTGACCACCTGCAGTGGATGGCCAGGGTCTGGTCATGTGACCAAGGGAAAGCAGGTAGACTGCAGGGTTACAGATCCAAACTGGGAGACACTCTGTGCTTCCAACAGAACTGTAAATATCCTGTCTTCAACTCAAGTTAACATGAGGATGTGCCTTTCTCTGAAAATATCATTTTCGATTTGGTTGTCCCTGCAATCTCAGCAATATGAACTGTTCATCTTTGTTTATTTTGATCCTACAGCAATCATATTTAGTTAGTATATTCTTGGGAGGAATCAATACCCAAATGATTTCAAAGCTGAATGCTTTGTGCGACATGTAATCGTATTCTTCTCTTCAGGATCTTTCAGACAGCGATCCCACCCTGGATTTAGTCAAGAAATTATCATCAGGTTCAATGAAAGAGGCAGATCATCCAATTCTGAAAAAGGCCTTAAAGCACAAGGTAATCCTTCAGCCTCAGCTGGGCCTGCAGCTGATGAAGCCAAACATCCTGATTCAATGGGAAGGAGGCAGTGATCCCTGATTATCCAAAGTTGGAAGGATGGGAAAGCTGTGCAGTGATTCTGTACATTCAAGCTCAGTGAGGTAGCTTTGTCCCCAGGTGTGATTTTGGACTTTCCCCTCCTTTGGTGAAGTTTGATTTATTCACGGTGTCTCTTTCTGTTGCATCAGGGCACCATGAGAGGTCTGGGCATCTGATTGTGACCAGAAATGGACAGTAAGGAGGGGGACACAATCTGTACATTCCGATTGGAACTGACTCAGGAATCACAGCATCTTCTAATGAGTGAGGTGTGCAGCCAGCACTCCCACACTGCTCAATGCCTACACACGGGCTCAAAAGCATAAATATGGCCTCGATCTGATGGCTCTATCTTGGTCATTGTAGCAGGGGTTGTACAGTCAGAGAAAACTGCATGCAGCATTTCTGAAACTTTCTCTTATCATTGCAGAAACGTTCAGCAAAACGTCACACTCTGGACTGGTCAAAGTTGGAAGCTGACAAAGACCAAGATGAATCTAAATTCACTAAACCTGCCTCAAACTCAAAGGTAATCACAGACCTGCCCAAACCTGGAGCTCCACGTGCTAAAGGGCTCAGCAATCCTTGAGTATAAAAGGTTGAAGATGTGGGACTGGGGTGGTGCAGCTCTCTAACATCTGTGCACAGCTCAGTGGAATTTATTTACACCCTGCGTGTGTTGCAAGTGTTTCCTCTTTTACTGATGGTCGATTTATTCAGGGATCATCGAGCACTCGTTGTGATCGCCAACAATACGGAGAGCTGGCCAACTTGAAGCAGTGGCTATCTGATCATTTCAGAACTGAAGGCACACCGAAGACCACTGCACGCCCTGGTGCATTGACTCAGATGGTTGGCCCTGTTCATTCTGACTGGTCGAAGATGCAGCCCAATTATTATCATGACAAAAATGTGCAGCCGATGTTACCCACCCTGCTCATTGTTTGCACGTTTTAAAGAGAGGCATGAGGTTGGGTCAGGGGGATTGGGACAAACCAGGTTTCAGACACCTGCCACATGAAGGCCCAGAGGAGCAGATTTTATACAGCAGACAGTTGCCTGTGTTACAGTAACCAAAACATTAACATCAGAACCAAAGATTGCCTTAGCCGATGTCTTGTACAGATTTAATAAATTCTCAGAGATAGAATACTTTACACTACCAACCACAAAGTGAGAATTTAATTCATCCTGTTATTCTCTCTTATAGAAACATAGAAAAATACAGTGCAGTACAGGCCCTTTGGCCCTCTGTTGCGCCGAGCTAAGCCCACCTAACCTACACTAGCCCACTATCCTCCATATGCCTATCCAATGCCTGTTTAAATGCCCATAAAGAGGGAGAGTCCACCACCGCTCCTGGCAGGGCATTCCATGAATTCACGACTCGCTGAGTAAAGAATCTACCCCTAACATCTGTCCTATACCTACCTCCCCTTAATTTAAAGCTATGCCCCCTCCTAATAGCTGACTCCATACGTGGAAAAAGGTTCTCATTGTCAACCCTATCTAAACCCCTAATCATCTTGTACACCTCTATCAAGTCACCCCTAAACTTTCTTTTCTCCAATGAAAACAGCCCCAAGTGCCTCAGCCTTTCCTCATATGATCTTCTTACCATACCAGGCAACATCCTAGTAAACCTCCTCTGCACCCCTTCCAGTGTCTCCACATCATTCCTATAGTATGGCGACCAAAACTGCACACAATACTCCAGATGCGGCCGCACTAGAGATTTATACAACTGCAACATAACCTCAGGACTCCGGAACTCAATTCCTCTACCAATAAAAGCCAGTACGCTATATGCCTTCTTCACAGCACTATTAACCTGGGTGCAACTTTCAGAGATCTGTGTACATGGACACCAAGATCCCTCTGCTCATCCATACTACCAAGTATCCGACCATTAGTCCAGTACTCCATCTTCTTGTTACTCTTACCAGAGTGAATCACTTCACACTTACCTACATTGAACTCCATTTGTCACCTTTCTGCCCAGCTCTGCAGCTTATCTATATCCTGCTGTGACCTGTCACATCCTTCCTCACTGTCAACAACTCCACCGACTTTCATATCATCCGCAAACTTGCTCACTCAACCTTCTGGCCCCTCCTCCAGGTCATTTATAAAAATGACAAACAGCAATGGTCCCAAAACAGATCCTTGCAGAACACTGCTAGTAACTGCACTCCAAGATGAACCTTTACCATCAACTACTACCCTCTGTCTTCTTCCAGCCAGCCAATTCCTAATCCAAACCTCTAACGCACCCTCAATGCCATACCTCCGTATTTTTTGCAGTAGCCTACCATGGGAATCTTATCAAATGCCTTACTAAAATCCATATGCACCACATCTACCGCTTTACCCTCGTCCACCTCCTGAGTTTCCTTCTCAAAGAATTCAATAAGGTTTGTGAGGCACGACCTGCCCTTCACAAAACCATGCTGACTATCCTTGCTCACATTATTCCTATCCAGATGTTCATAAATCCTCTCCCTTACAATTCTCTCTAAGACTTTGCCCACAACAGAAGTGAGACTCACCGGCCTATAGTTACTAGGGTTATCCCTACTCCCTTTTGTGAATAAGGGAACCACATTTGCTATCCTCCAGTCTTCTGGCACTATTCCTGTAGACAACAAGGACATAAAAATCAAGGCCAATGGCTCTGCAATCTCCTCCCTTGCTTCCCAGAGAATCCTAGGATAAATGCCAGCAGGCCCAGGGGACTTATCTATTTTCACCCTTTCCAGAATTTCCAACACTTCTTCTCTACATACCTCAAAGCCATCCATTCTAATTAATTGTGACTCAATATTCATATCGGCAACAATGTTCTGTTCCTGAGTGAATACTGATGAAAAGTATTCATTCAGTGTCTCCCCAATCTCTTCAGCCTCCACGCACAACTTCCCACTACTATCTTTGACTGGACCTATTCCTACCCTAGTCATTGTTTTATTCCTGACATACCTATAGAAAACTTTTGGGTTTTCCCTAATCCTACCAACCAAGGACTTCTCATGTCCCCTCCTTGCTGCTCTTAGCTCTGTCTTTAGATCCTTCCTGGCTACTTTATAACTCTCAATCGCCCCAATTGAATCTTCACACCTCATCTTTACTCTTCCCTTTAACAAGGGATTCCAATTCCTTATTAAACCACGGCTCCCTCACACGACCCTTTCCTCCCTGCCTGACAGGTACATACTTATCAAGGACGCTCAATAGTTGCTCCTTGAACAAGCTCCACATATCGATTGTGCCCTTCCCTTGAAGCCTACTTTTCCAAGCCATGCATCCTAAGTCATGCCTCACCGCATCATAATTTCCCTGCCCCCAGCTATAACTCTTGCCCTGCATTGCACACTTACCCCTCTCCATCACTAGAGTAAAAGTCACCGAATTGTGGTCACTGTCCCCAAAGTGCTCACCTACCTCCAATTCTAACACCTGGCCTGGTTCGTTACCCAGAACCAAATCCAATATGGCCTCACCTCTTGTTGGCCTGTCTACATATTGTGTCAGGAAACCATCCTGCACACATTGGACAAACACCGACCCATCTAACGTACTCGAGCTATAGCTTTCCCAGTCAATATCTGGAAAGTTAAAGTCCCCCATAACAACCACCCTATTACTTTCACTCTTCTCCTGAATCATCCACGCAATCCTTTCTTCGACATCTCTAGGACTATTAGAAGGCCTGTAGAAAACTCCTAACAGGGTGACCTCACCTTTCCTATTTCTAACCTCAGCCCAAACTACCTCAGATGACGAGTCTTCATCCATCATCCTTTCCACTGCTGTAATACTATCTTTGACAAGCAATGCCACATCTCCCCCTCTTTTACCCCCACCTATGACCCTACCAAAACATTTAAACCCTGGAACCTGCAACAGCCATTCCTGTCCCTGTTCTACCCATGTCTCCGTAATAGCCACAACATTGAAATCCCAGGTACCTACCCACGCTGCAAGTTCACCTACCTTATTTCATATACTTCTCGCATTGAAGTATACACACTTCAAGCCACTTTCCTATTTACAGGCACCCTCCTTCGAGATTGATGCCATGTTCCTAACCTCCCTACATTCAAGGTCCTGCACCTAAAACTACAGTCTCGGTTCCCATGCCCCTACAGGGTTAGTTTAAACCCCCCCCAAGAGCACTAGCAAACCTCCCCCCAAGGATACTGGTGCCCCTCAGGTTCAGGTGTAGACCATCCTGTTTATAGAGGTCCCACCTTCCCCAGAAAGAACCCCAGTTATCCAGATACCGGAATCCCTCCCTCCTGCACCAACCCTGTAGCCACGCATTTAACTGTTCTCTCTCTCTATTCCTTGACTCTCTATCACGTGGCACGGGTAACAAACCAGAGACAAAAACACTGTTAGTTCTAACTCTGAGCTTCCAACCTAGCTCCCTGAAAGCCTGCCTAACATTCTCATCCCTCTTCCCACCTATGTCGTTGGTGCCAATGTGGACAACGACTTCGGGCTGCTCCCCCTCCCCCTTAAAGACCCGGAAAACACGATCAGAGACCTCACGTACCCTTGCACCTGGAAGGCAACATAACAATCGTGAGTCTCTCTTGACCCCGCAAAACCGCCTATCTGTGCCCCGAACTATTGAGTCCCCAATAATTATTGCTGTGCTCTTCTCCACCCTCCCATTCTGAGCAACGGGGACAGGCTCCGTGCCAGAGGCCTGAACCCCATTGCTTACCCCTGGAAAGTCGTTCCGCCCTCAAGTATCCAAAACGGTATACTTGTTCTTGAGGGGAACGACAGCAGGGAGTCCCTGCACTGGCTGCTTCCTCCCAGTCCCCCTCACTGTCACCCATCTGTCTGCAATCTTTGGAGTTACTACTTCCCTAAAGCTCCCATCTATGACCCCCTCTGCCTCCCGAATGATCCTAAGTTCATCCAACTCCAGCTCCAGTTCCCTAACACGGTCTTGGAGGAGCTGGAGATAGGTGCACTTCCTGCAAGTGTAATCAGCAGGGACGACCACGGCATCCCTCACCTCAAACATGTTGTAAGAGGAACATTGCACTGCCTTCACTGCCATCCCTCTGAAAGTAACCTTTAAAATAACTAGGTCTAAAGAATAGAAGCAAAATGCAGCGCTTACCTGGTTAGCACAACGGGTCTTATTATTAGGTTTGAGGAGGAGGGCGGGTGGGAGGTATGACCCCTGTAGTGCCTCGGGTTCCTCTCCTGCGCGCCTTGATAGGAACCTTCCAGGTAAGCTTGCGCTATACCAGCTTCCGGGTCCGCTCCGCGCATTTTTAAAAAAAAAATTAAATTTAAACCGTTAAAAAAAAATAACCGCGTCTACAACGAGACCGCCAAACTGCCCTTACCTGCTCCACCGAGAGAGTGAGGCCTAGGCCTTGGAGCTGCGTGCCTTTACCTACCTGCATTGCCACTTTTCATGGCTGTGTATCCTTCATATCCAGATCTCTAATGTCATAACTGCATTTCAAACCTTATTATTTCAGGTGTATTTCCTTTATCTGTTCATACTTCCAGTTGGTGTTATTTCATACAGTTCCACATTAAACTGCATATACCGCCGACCTGCCCAACTTGAAATCCATCTTGATCCTCTTTCAATTTTTCAAAAGGCATTTCACGATGATATTAATGAAAAAAAAAGTTACCAAACCATGTGTTAGAAGCCTGAATGGACAAAAGAATTGTGTTGAAAGAGGATTCAGAGGCAGGGACAAGGAAGGCTTTAGAGAAGGAGATTCAGAAGTTAGGTCAAGTGTCGATCCTTCTGTCCTCGGTATTTCTCAGCAATGCCAATCATTTAATTTCTTTTGCTGTTGTCTTCATAATATCTAATGTTTCCTGACCTGACCCTCATTAGCATTCATAGCTCGTTGATCACAAAGCTGATCACGTAAGATCCCTGTACTTCCAGATGAAACTTGGCACACTAGTTCTTTGCAAATCCAGATTTTTAAGGTAAATCAGGAAAAATATCCCGAGTCCCAAAATGAGCTCAGCGTTTAAGAGGAAAGAATTCAAAAGAATGGGTTGTCCTTCAATTACAAGCTGGACATTTTATCTGTTAAATAAACCTCCTCTGAAGCCTCTCGAGGTTTTCAGGAAGAGGTGGGCACCGCGGGGCTTGGACTGTTTCATTTCCCCCTCTAATTCTATTTTATTTAATCTCTGCCCCACCTTCACTTTTTCAATCACTTCGGCACTGCCCTCTGATGAGGAGGGCACTGTTTGTCACTGGCCACTCGGGTGTTTTCTTTCTTCCTGGTGGTGGAATATGAATAAAGTTTTCTGCACTCGTTGTTTCTTCACTGTGTCCTACACCTAGACACACACAATGTGGGTGCTGGGGAATACATCAGCACCACCGCTGTTTGGCAGTCGTGTGGAAAAGGAAAGAAAAATAAACCTCCTTTTACCATGCGAAAGAAATGTAATGAACAGATTCAGAAAAAATCCATTCATAAACAGTTAACCATCCTTAGCTGGTTCATGGTGGTGGCAAAGGCAGTTGTGAAAATCCCATGACTCAGTGTTTAATTTGACTCCTTAATTCTCACAATGTCTAAATGTACCCCTCGCTCTCACAACTCTCTCTGGGTAAGTGTGAGCGACAGTTTGGTGAGGCAAATGTTCAGCAGTGCCAAATATAATCACCTTTCTGCTTTTAAACACAGAAATCTTCAAGGAAACATTTCAGTCTGGATTTATTAAACTATAAATCTTCATTGACATCAATTCAAAGTTCAGAGAGTGAACAGGACAGAGATGAAGGAAGAAAATCCCCCAGGTTCTCGCTTGCCTCTGATGTTACCGGACTACATTCCAAAACAAAGGCCACAGCTGAGGAAGGCCAGCACCAGGGGAGTTCCCAGCAGGAACAGGTCAGTGATGTGTGTTAAAGGTTAAAGGGTCTTGTGATAATTCATACACACACAGCACAATGGAGTTTGTTTGTACCCTGCGCATGGTGGAGGAGTCTTTTTCGTTTTTTGATGAAGGTTGAGTTATTTAGGATTTAGGGCCTTGGTTCTTCGAGCACCTTAGTATGGCCAGCAATAATAAGAAATGGCAGTTCGAGAGACCTGGATAAGGCATGGGACACAGACTGCATACTGTGTTGTAATTGACCCAGGTATCATATAATATTTGTACCATCGTATCGTTATCATGAGTGAAGCAGACAGTGTCTCCTGCACTGCTTGTTCAGATGTGGGAGATACCAGATTGCAGTGGTCCCACTTCTGTCTTCATCTGTCCCCCTCCTGTGCTGGCAGCTTCTCTGCGTTTGGACAGCTCAGCTTGTCCACCTCCAACTGCCTCACCATTAGCCCTTGTTCTCCCATCACCAACTCCCACACTGAGGAATGGTCAGTTTCCCACAGCTCCTCTTCCAAAAGCTTAAGGTTCTCCAAACATCTGAGAGTCACATCCCAGCTTGTACACACCCGACTCCCCCTTTTACCCTTGTGTGCTCTAATATACATTTGCTTCTGATTGGTCCAAGCTTCGGTCTTAAGACTCTCAACCCTGCCTTTGAAACCATTAATGGCCTTTCCCAATCCTTTGTCACCTCCTGTGGGCCTCTAACCCTCCAATTCTTCTGACCTCTTCCAATGCTGGCCTCTTGCATCTCCCCAATTTCATCACTTCACCACCAGGGGCTGTGACTCCAGCTTCCCAGATCTCAGCAATGGAATCCCTTCCCTAAAGCTTTCCAAGTGTTCCTCCTTCTTAAAACCCGCTCTTTTGACAAAGGTTTAGACAATCCATTCCTAACATCTCCTCACACGTCTCTGTGTCCAACTTTCTTAGCTAACGCTTACCTAAAGGGCTTGGGTGTCACTTTACTACACTGAAGGCGCTACACGAATGCATGTTGCTTTGGTAAGAGGCAGTGTAGAGTGATTGATGCAGAGGATTGTGGTTAGCAACACTGGACACGTCACTCCATTTTCATTACAGAAACACATGTCACACCTTCTCAGCCTGAATTTGGCACAGAGTTTTCCCCATTACTGATCTTGGCTTCCTATTTTTTTCTAAAAATAATTGGCCAATGCCAGGGCCACCTGAGGTGAACCCGTGAAGGGAACGGCCCGAAGGAAGATGTTGTTCATCCTAAAGGAGGGAAGCAGGAGAAGGCCATTCGGCCCCTTGAGCCCGCTTTGTCATTCAATAAGATCATGGCTGAGCTTCCAGCTGAATGTGCACTTTCCAAACGGATCCCCATCCCTCGATCCCCGAAAATCCAAACACTGGATCAACCTCTGACTGAGCATCCACTGGGGCAAAGATTTCAAGGATTCACAATCTTTTGAATGAAGAGGTTCCTGTCATGTTATTGAACATTTGCAGGACAGTCTGAAGGGGAGGGTGAACAGTCCAAGGCTGTGGTTCACACTGAGACAGGACACACAGGCAGAAAGAGGGATAAGGTCCTCTAACAAGACCTTAGGGAGCTGGGTAGCAGAATGAAAAGCAGGACTTCAAAGGTTTGATCACTGTGTTAATGCTGGTGCCGCAGGTTAGTGAGTGTAAGAATGGGCAGGTAGAACAGAAGAACTCATGAAGGCATTGATGTATGAGGAAGGGCTTTAGAGTCCTGCATCGCTGGGGAAGGTAGGACCTGTATAATTCTGACAGGTTACACATGAACAGCAACAGAGTCCAACTTTAGGATAGGGGTGGTGTGGTGGTGGGTGCACTGAGTTTGCTCGTGCCTTTTGAAACCATTCTGGCAGGGGAATGGATTGTGGAGTGGAATCACATTGATGGGGGCTGCACGGACCTTGTAGAGGAAAAGCCAAGTCAATTTGGCAGGCAGCAGAATAATCATGGATAATCAGCATGGCTTTGTGAGGGGGAGATTGGGTTGACAAGTTTCATTGAGGTTTTTGGAGGATGTAACTGGATGTGTGGATGAGAGTGGTGTAATGGATGTAGTATACATAACTTTGGTTATAACCAGGTCACACATGGCAGACTGGTCAAGAAGGTAAGAGCCCAAGGTATCCAGGGTAATTTATGAAATTAGATCCCAACTGGCTTTAGTGGCGGGAGCCAGAGGATGATGGTCCAAGAGTGTTTTTGTGACTGGAAGCCCATGTCCAATAGCATATCCCAGGATGCAGTGCTTCATCCCTTGCTGTTTGTAGTGTACATTAATCACATCTAGACATGAATGTAAAAGGTTGATCAGTAAATTTGCAGATGACGAGGAAATTGGTGGTGAGGTCAATACTGAGGAAGAAAACCGAAAACTAGGATGATGAAAATGGGCTGATAAATTGGCAAATGGAGTTTAATCCTGAAAATTTTGAGGTGATGCATTTTGGGAGGACCAACAAGGTAAAGGAGTACTCAATGAATGGGGGCTCCCCAGGAATAGGAGAATCAGAGGGACCTTGACGTGCAACTCCATAAATCTTGAAGATAGCAGGACAGGAAGATAATGTTGACAAGAAGACATATGGCATACTTTCCTTTGTTAGTCAAGTCATTGAATGCAATAGCAGGGAGGTGAAGGTGGAGCTGTGTAAGACATCAATTAGGTCACAGCAGAAGTACTGTGTGAAGTCTGTTCAATGCACTACAGGAGGGATGTGATTGCACTGGAGGGGGTGCAGAGGAGATTCACCAGGATGTTGCCTGGACTGGAGCAATTCAGCCATGAAGAGAGATGGATGGGCTTGGGTTATTTTCCTTTAAGCAGAGAATGTTGAGGGAAAACATGATGAGGTGAATGAATTATAGGAATAGATAGCAAGAAAGAAACCTTTCCCCTTGAGAAGGGATCAATAACCAGAAAGCATACATTTAAGGTAAGGAGCAGGAGTTTAGGAGGGCTTGAAGAAATACTTTTTCACCCAAAGAGTGCTGGGTTTCTGGAACTTACCACTTAAATGTAAGGTAGAGGCGGGAAACATCATAATATTCAAGAAGTTTAGAATTGAAGCACCATAGCGTAGAAGGCTGTGGGCCCAGTGCTGGGAAGTGCCTCAAGAATAGCCAGCAGTTTGATGGCTGGGTGAGCATAATGGGCCCCAATGGCCTCTTTCTGTGCTGTAACTCTCCATGGTCACCCAGTTCTACGAAGGATATTATTAAACTGCAGAGGGTTCAGAAGAGCTTTACCAGGATGTTGCCGGTTATGGAAGGTTTGAGTTATAAGGAAAAGATGGATAGGCTGGGACACTCTTCCCTGGAGGGTAGGAGGTTGAGAGGTAGGAAAATGGTTCATACAGGTCAAGGAGGGAAGTAAAAGAGAGGGTGGAGTTGCATTGCTGGTCAGGGACAATATCACGGCTGTGCTAAAGAAGGACACTATGGCGGTCTTGCGTAGTGAGGCATTATAGGTGAAGCTGAGAAATAAGAAGGGTGCAGTTACATTGTTGGGGCTGTATTACAGACCTCCCAACAGTGAGTGTGAGGTAGAAGAACAAATAGGTAAACAGATTATGAATAGATGTAGAAGCAATAGGGTAGTGGTGATGGGAGATTTTAATTTTCCCAACATTGACTGGGATACACTTAGCGTCAGAGGTCTGGATGGGGTAGAATTTGTACGGAGCATTCAGGAGAATTTTCTAGAGCAGTATGTCAATCGGCCTACAAGGGAAGGGGCTATATTGGACCTGCTACTGGGGAACGAGCCAGGACAAGTGGTTGAAGTTGTAGTGGGGGATTTCTTTGGGAACAGTGATCACAATTCTGTAAGTTTTAGAATGCTCATAGATAAAGAAGAGAGTTGTCCTCAGGGAAGAGTTCTAAACTGGGCCAAAGCAAATTATATCAAAATTAGGCAGGAGCTGGGAAATGTGGATTGGACACAGCTATTTGAAGGGAAGTCCATATTTCAGATGTAGGAGGCTTTCAAAGATAGGTTAACGGTAGTGCAGGATAGGCAAAGGATAGGAAGGGCATGATTCATGAACCGTGGATAACAGGAGAAATTGTATGACTAGCCAAGAGGAAAAGGAAAGTGTACATAAGGTCTAGGCAGCTAAGAACAGAACGGGCCCTGGAGGAATATCAGAAGAGTAGGGCAAGTCTTAAACAAGGAATCAAACGTGCGAAAAGGGGACATGAATTAGCTTCAGCGAGCAGAATTAAGGAAACTCCCAAAGCATTTTATTCTTATATAAGAAGCAAGTGGGTAACTAGAGAAAGGATTGGTCCACTAAAAGATAATGAAGGAAGGCTGTGTGCCAAACCTGAGAGAATAGGTGAGATTCTGAATGCTTACTTTGCATCAGTGTTCACGGAGGAGAGGAACATGATGAATCTTGAGATTAGAGAAAGAAGTATGATTAGTCTGGATCATGTTGGCATAAGTAGGGAAGATGTGTTGGGTATGCTAGAGGTTATTAAGATGGACAAATCCCCAGGACCGGATGGGATCTATCCAGGTTGCTGAGGGAGGCGAGAGAGGAAATTGAGGGAGGACCTGATGGAGGTTTACAAAATAATGAAGGGTACAGACAGGGTGGATAGAGACAAGCTTTTTCCCAGGGTAAAGGTTTCAATAACCAGAGGTCATGCTTTCAAGGTGAGAGGTGGAATGTTTAAGGGGGATACATGTGACAAGCACTTCACACAGAGGGTGGTGGGTGTTTGGAACGAATTGCCAGCAGAGGTGGTAGAGGCAGGCACAGTAGATTCATTTAAGATGTGTCCAGACAGATGCATGAGTAGGTGGGGAGCGGAGGGATAAAAATACTGAGGAATTAACCGAGATTTAGATAATACGCTTGGATCGGCTCAGGCTTGAAGGGCTGAAGGGCCTGTTCCTGGGCTGTAAATTTTCGTTGTTCTTTGTTCTTTGTAATTCAGTGAGCAGAACTTCTCTCATTCATAAAAGCATGAGGGGTACAGATGGGGTTAATGGTTGTTCTCTTTTCCCGAGGGTGGGGGATTTCAAGACTAGAGGGACACATATTACAGGGGAGAGGTTTAAAAAGACACGAGGCAAACTTTGTACACAGAGGGTCATTCACGTGTGGAATGAACTTCCTGAGGAAGTGGTGGATATGGGTACAATACTATATTCAAAAGACATTTGGATCAGGACGTGAATAGGAGGGGGATGGGCCAGGTACAGGAGGGTGAGATTAGTTTAGTTTGTGATCATGTTTGGCATGGACTGGCTGGAACAAAGGGTCTGTTTCTGTGCTGTATGATTCTATGACTCAGTCTTAATTGTCCAAGCC